>NC_048448.1:2606785-2788024 GCF_004353265.1 Vitis riparia | reverse complement strand
CCACAAAATGGCGACTCCACTGGGGATCATTAGAGGGTCAAGCTTGAACTTAAAATGAAGCAAATGTGGCTTTTGATGAGTCGATTAGTGGGTACTCATCTCTTGATTGCACATTGAGAGTTCCCGAGTTTTCATTTGGGACATTGGCATGTTGATCGTGTTTGTTGATATCTTGATTGAGGATCTTGATATAGCGATGCTTTTCGTGCTTCATTGATATATTTGTTTGATTTGACATGGTGATTGTGATGATAGATTTATTTTGGTTGAGGATTTCGAGGTATCTATTTCTCTGTGCTTCATTGCCATGTTCGTTTGAGATATTGACATGTTCATTGTATTGATCGCCTATCTTATTTCGCTTAGCATAGTGATTATGATATTTGCCATGATTGTTTTGATTGTCTTGCACGTATGGATTCATTGTTATACATCGTTTGACTTGACATGTCGATTCTTTGGATTATATATTCTATCATCTTTGAGCATGGTGTTCTTATCACTATTCATCCTGATTGTCACGGCTTGTATGTATACATGAGTGATATATCCTGTACTTTGCCTGACTGCATGTCGCATGACTGCCCTTTTTCTGCTTGATTGCATGTCGCTTGTTCATGTGGGGCGCACATCTATCCCCTTACCTCCAAATCTCTTGGTCTCGGTCATTTCCTTCATTTCGGTTCTCACTTTTGCAAGCGTGAGGCCTTCTGTGTGCTTGTTCTCTGACCGAGCCAGAGATTAGGAGTAGGGTCTAGCGACGGGCTATATCGATGCACGGGAGTGTTCTGGAGGAGATCGACATATCGATGCTGATTGGAGTCCGATCATTGAAGACCTGTATAGCCCCGAGCTAGGTTTCATGGATAGTTATGCGACCAGTGTGTTTCCTCTTCTGCTCTAGATTCATAGGGTTTTCGGATGCACCCACACCATCACTGTGCACTCTAGTTGACTATTGAGCGTTGAGAGTTTGAAAGGTTTCACCATAGGAAACCCCCTGGGATGTCGAGGTAGTGCATGTGTGGAGGTGATGACCACCTTGCATGGAAACGCCCCGTCTCTTTGGAGGCGTGCAGAGGGTTGCATACCGCTGGAGGGTATGATCGCTTTTGCTAGGGATCTTAAAGTCCACCCATATCCATTTAGAGCCACCTTCACCTCGTAGGTTGAGCCATAGATCCTCCGATTAGGACTCCCTCCCTACACGTGGGTGCATCTGAGGGCTTTCAGAGCCTCTGTGGTTACAGTTCGGATCCAGTATTCCCTTTTTTTTTTTGTCTCCAGTTGAGAGTGCTCGGAGATCGGTATGAGTTTGAGTATCGGTTGGATCACCTTTCGTCTTGTCACCTTAGTTCGAGTTTTTCACCCGATGAGTTTAGCATGTTTTCTCCCTAGGGCTTTCGTTCTCATTTCTTGGCTCGACACACCTCTTCACTTTGTTGTCACTCACTCGATACTTTGGGATATGTTCATGATCATCTGTTTACACTGTACACCTATCACGGGCTTAGTGCTTCATTCTTTGTTTGATCCTTGGTTCGATTTTCGACTCGATGCTCATATTTTCATTACCAGAAAGGTGAAAGGCATATTTTCATATTCACACATTTTTCGAGGGATTCGCCTTGATCACCTTATCGTTTTTTTTCTTTATGGAGCTCGAGTTGAAGATTGAATCAAAGGATATTTTGGTCTATATTGAGTATCGATCTCGTGATAGTGTTGTTCTTCACACCCCATTCACTTTCTTCACACCTCGATCATTTTCTGGATCATCAATAGAAATTCTTTAGTCATATTTGTAGTCGTCTCATGTTGGACACTCCTATGACTTTAGAGTTTCTATCATACATCCAAATTTTGATTGTCACCATATGTTTGTGTATCACACCTTGTCATGTATTGGGTTGTATTGTATCATGCATTGGTCATTGTTCGTTGCATCCCGTGTCGTTGCATGAGTCGTGTTTGAGTCGTTTTGTTTGGGTTTTTTGTAGGGGTCTATTTGTAGTCCCAGTCTTAGTTCAGTGCCCTGGGTTGAGTGGGAGAGAGGTTGATTCATATCACTGAGCTGCTATAGACGGATTCACAGTCAGTTTCGATTGATTAGTTTATTGCTTCTGTGGTTCCGATTCAGGAGGCATTGACCAGTTTGAGTTAGAGGATGGATACTCAGCAGAGTAGACATGTAGTGCTCGAGGACACGCCATTTGATTTAGTGACACCACCTATTCTACCTGTTCAGATGCCAGCTACACCGACTTTGCATACTACTTCATATGATCAGGCTGTTATCGTTCCACCCATTGTCACACTTGTTACCATTATTGAGGATCCTCGTTCTCGTATGGACAGACTCGAGCGGAGGATTGGACAGATGAGAGATCTTGATGAGGTGATTTCGTGGGATGACACTGACGATGTGCCAGTGGCCACTTTGCCAGTCGGTTTCAGGATGCCTGATATAGAGAGATATGCGGGAGTTGGATGTCCTCGTATTCATCTCAGACTTTATAGCACAGTTATGAGGGCACTTGGTTTAGATGAGGCACAGTTGCTCACTTTGTTCCCATTGTCATTGAGCGGCATGACACAGAGATGGTACGCTTCATTAGAGTCATATCGTCGGAGGACTTGGGAGGACTTAGCACGGGAGTTTCTAAGACAGTATTCATTCAGTGGTGATACGAGCGTTACACGTAGAGAGCTTGAGTTCCTTAGACAGGGATCGGATGAGTCTGTTTCTTCTTTTATCTCCCGCTGGAGGGAGAAGGCCGTGGGGATGATTGAGCGACCTACCGAGAGAGATCAGATGAGCATGTTTTTGAGGAGTTTACATCCTAGGTTTGCTCGGCATCTGACAGGAGTCCCATTCCAGGATTTCAGATCATTGGTTCAGGCTTTGTTCGATGTAGAGGATGGCATATCTAGAGGATTATGGTCAGATATTATTCCTTCCCCAGATACTGAGGGGAAGGGAGTTGTTGGATCATCTGAGAGCTATGGAGGCGTATGTTCTGCAGACTTTCAGCATCGTCAACCTGGTTATCATCCCTATACGAGATCACTGCAGATACCTAGGAGTGATTTCACACCTTTACAGCATCATCATCCTCATTCAGTTCAGCAGTACCCTTTTATGCATCCTCATACTGTCACAGTGCGACCTCCATTTCAGTTTCAGCATCCACAGACTAGTATCCCACGACATGAGCAGTCTCGTCCCCATCGGCGACGTCAGAGGACTTATTCTGATTTAGGGATGCCTTTGGATAGAGCTTTTGAGCAACTCAGAGCTACTGGTTTTTTAGCACCATTGGCCCCTAGGCCACTCCCGAGTACCTTGCCTCCACGTTTTCGTGCTCATGAGTTCTGTGCATTTCACCAGATGGCAGGCCACCGTACTGATTACTGTGCTTCTCTACGTCATACCATACAGGATCTTATTGACAGTGGTGCGGTTAGCTTTCCCATATCGACTACGGATACTGATCTTGGTCCAAATATGATTGTTGATTTCTCTCTAGCCTAGGCCACACATGCAGTTCCTCCTTCGGGCTTATACCATCATGTTTGAGATACCCAGGGCACTGATATTCACCAGACACTTTGATGTCGCATACCTTGTTGGTGTATTTTGGGACTACATTGTTAGTTGGTCGTTTGAGTTTTTGTTCTCTTTTACTTTGTATTTGAGTTTTGTTTTATAGATAGTGAGTCGAGTTCGTACCCTATGTTTTGAGAGTAGACTTTATTGTCTTATTATTTTGCATGATGTACTCTCATTTCACTTAGTGATATTGTTGCTTTCTTGGGTATGTGTTTCCATTTTCTTTTTATTATTATCATTGTTTCGTATCATGTGTTTTATGTGTTGTTATTTTGAGTAGCATCGTATGTTGCTTTGTTTTGTCTCTTGCATGTGTCTGTTTTAGAGTCTTGGACAGTTTTATTGTCGTGACTGGTCCTCGAGCAGAGATTGATGGCATGATGGTTATGATATTTACAGAGCACATTGAGATTAGACTTCTTCAGTTGAGGTTCACCATGTCGGACGAGATCGCACCCATTACTCTTACTACTCTTTACGGGATGATGGTGGATTTGACACGGAGAGTTGAGAGGATTGAGCTTATTCTGTCAGAGTATCCATCGTCATCGAGAGGAGTTCCAGGAGTAGCGACGCCTTCATTGCCATACTCGACTTCACCGGCACCTGTTGCTTTGGGTGCCTCACATCCACGACCTCGCCCACATTCAGTGCTCCAGCAGCATTCCTCATCCATTTCATTGGCTACGTCGACACGACCTCCATCCCGGGTTCGCGGCCCTCTGGTCGTTACAGTTCCTCAGGGCGACCTCACCCTCATCGACGATGTCGGAGACACTTTTCAGATCTGAGTATACCCCTGAGTAGAGCTTTTGAGACGTTCCAGGCCATGGGATTTTGGCTCCTTTAGCTCCTAGGGCACTTCCGGATCCTGTGCCTTCGCAGTTTCGGCTTGATTTATATTGTATGTACCATCAGTCAGTAGGACATCACACTGATCGTTGCACTGCCCTACGACATGCCATACAGGACATTATTGATTCTGGGACGTTTGGGCATCCTCAGTCTGACATGTTTCCTATTCTTACCTCAGCTCAGGCTATGCATGCAGACACCCCTTCACCAACAGTCCCTGATCTTATTGATTTGGGCGATTGACTCATGATTGGCTTACCTTGGTACAGTGGTGCTCAGATTTTGTTCCTTCTATGGCCAGAGATGTGACGACAGGACCAGTCACTGTTTTTGTTTTTGTTTTCGTTTTTTTTAGTCTTGTTTTGTTTACACTTTTAGAGACTATAACTCGATTCTTGAGTATTGTCTTTATTATCCTTCTTTTGCATGATGTACTCATCGGATTATCCCATTGGATGCATTCTCCTTTATGGACATGTGTTTGTGTTTTGTGATATGTGTTGTACTTTTGACTTGAGACATCTCTTCACTTGCACATTATGGTCTTGAGGCTTGACCTATCATGGAGGATATTGAGCCTATTAGCCTAGGATCAGAGATTTGACCTAGAGAGTTCGAGATTGTGGTCCATCTTCTTATGATCAGAGCAGTACCTTGCTCACTTCCCACACCTTGACTTTGCTTTGACCTACATCCATCCATTGTGAGCTTTGCACAACATCACCCTTGATACCATTATATGACCTTTCCATCCTCAGCTTTTCTAGCTTTGCACATCCCTTCTATGATCCGACCAGGTAGAGTGCGAGGAGTTTGAGCCTAGGGTTGATCTCGAGTGACGATGGATGGCTTATGATCTTTCGGTGGCTTACGATGTGAGGATTGGTCGATTGCTTGATGAGACTGTCACTTATTTTGCTGTGAGTATAGAGATTGATCTTGTATGATGAGAGTTGGCTTGTGATGGGCGGTTGTGCCTGATGAGATCGTCGTTTACTTTGCTTTGAGAGGATTGTCTTTGAGATTATTATGGAGCATTTGGAGTACGATTGGTGCATGATTCTAGAGGGTTGACGTGGTTATATCAGATGGACATCGATCTCTAGTATTAATCATTTGAGGGCTTGAGAGCACGATGTTTGAGACCGTGGTCGCAGGATGGGTGGCTTTCATTTCGGTTAGCTCACACCCTATTACCTTCATTGACATCTAGACCATTGCTAGCCCTTTGAGCCTCGCATGAGCATCATATCCTTTTATTTCTTATAGCCTTGCTCACCTTCTACACCGGGATAGGGGCCCTTCAGTGTACACATGCATTGTTTAGGGGTTTCATGAGCCTTGGACCTAGGGGCGCATTCTTCTCATTATCTGTTCTCATCACTGCATCATTGGATTTCATCTCATCTTACTGTTCGTGTTATTCATTTCATCCTCCTCATTCTATCCACTATTCATTTCACATCATCTTCTTTCATCCCGAGGGGTGATCATCTTCAGTTCATTACATGAGGGGTAGTCATGTCATTTCCACTATTTATCCCACGGACACTGATCCAGGGATCCTTAGCTTGAGAGGGTCACCTCATCAGAGAGAGTTTATGGTACATTGACATTTGAGAGTATGTTTATTCGTTTTGATCCCATATTTGGGTCTTCTTTGTATGCGTTCAGAGCATGTACAGTTTATATATATGTAAAAAAAAAAAAAAAGCAAGCCAGGTGTGTATTGTTATCCATCACTGAGTGTATGTATTGATATTCGAGGGTCACTTGATCGAGTATGTTTGTTGACGGGAGTTCGTATGTGAGCTTCCCGGGATCCCTCTGGCTTTGTATTCATTTTGTCGTATATCTTGTGAGCGAGATGAGTGACTTTCTCTTAGGAGCTCTGGGTCATTGTCCATTCCATCATCATGTTCGTAGTTGATGTGACTTCACTCCATGTCTGATCTGAGTCGATCATTACTCCTTTTGGTATTATTTGCTTCATTATTATCATCCTCATTTTCACTTCTGATTCATCATTTTTATCTCACCTCTTATTTCGTTCTTTCAGTGACCTCATTTTCAGGTTTGATACCCTTTTCGCACCATCATTATACATCTTGTCATCAGTTCGGTTTTTCTTCATTGCATCATCATTGTTACCATGTTCACATAGGCATCTTCAGGTCCATGGCTCACGATATTTTCTATACATGTTGCATTTTATACATGAGGGCATGGGTTTTGATCATTGGGTATTTGGGCCTAGTTTCCCTTCATTTCTATCACCCTATCACCCTAGCCTTCGTTACGTCCTGCGTCTTAAGACCACCCTGAGGCCATGACATCACACATTGTGTTTGATAGCTCTTATGTGAGCGATACTTGGGATTGATTCGAGAGCATTCTGATTGTGATGGATCGGGAGTTATGGTATGACCCTACACTGGGGCATAGCCATCTCAGAGAGTTTTATTATCGGATGACCATTATGTCGAGGCATACTCTTCTCAGTCGATGACAGATTTTTGAGCCATGTTCATTCCTCGGAGGATATCAGATGTCCTTTTTCACATTGGAGCATGAGACAGGATTGACGCATTTCATCTGGTGTACTCTACACAGGGGCATACCCCTTTTCGGTCCATGATGGTTTTTAGGCATAGTTGTTCCTTGGAGGCGATTAGATTCATTTCACATTGGAGTACGAGATATGATTGGATGATTTCTTTGATGTGATCACGAGAGCATAACCTTCTCATCATTGTTGGCAGATTTCTCAGATGATTGGATCAGGACACAGACACTTATGAGAGCATGCAGCGGAGTTTAGTCATTTCAGGGTTTGCCCTATACTGGGGCATAACCCTTTCATTGGAGGTTGATCTTAGAGACACCAGTTCACATTGGGACATGCTCTTTCTTTAGAGGAGGTCAGATACGCTCTTCACATGACCATGATGACTTTGAGGAGCAGAGGTTCATTTTGATCAGATGATGTATGATTGGTTGCACTCCTCTCATCGACATTTGATTTGGAGATGTTTGCACTGGGGCATAGTCCACTCATCGATGATGATTTTGTGAGATGACAGTTTATGCCAGATGCATACTTCCCAGAGTTTATCTTGCACTGAGGGCTTACCCATTTTGAGATGATGCATTCATACTGGGGCATACCCACCTTGCTGATTTTGACTTTGAGATTCCAACTCCTGTTTACGATTGCTGCTTTTCGATGGATCATAGGGTCATTGACACCCTGGGCTCAGTCTTCTCAGCATACCTAGTTTGATTTGGATATTCACTTATCTTTGTTACACACCCATACATCCTACATTGGACCCTGTTATACCTGCACCCATCTTATCAGAGTCTTACATCTTTTGAGCCCATATATTTCATCGTCTGGCATGACCTTATCCCTTTCTCTTGTGATCAGAGGAGGATGCAGACCAGTCTCGGGTTTTCTGGTCGAGTTTTCACATGTTTTGGGCATCAGGTTTGACATTTTCCATGATGGTAGGGCTTGTTAGATTGTTGATGCATTTGGGATGATGTACTCATTATTGATAGTTGACATGCCGTGACTTGTTTTGCTTACATTTCAGACCTAGAGTTTTGGTCAACATTTGTTTGATCCATTATTTTAGCTTTGCTTTGTCAGCATAGTTTCGATGATGTTGGGACTTGTTTTAGCATTTGTTCATTGAGGCTCTGTATATGTTTTTTCATTGCATCATCATCGAGCATATCCCGGAGTGTCTTGTATGGTGAGATTCCGTGTCTTATGCTGAGTTACTATCTTACACTGGGGCATACCCCCATCTTTGAGTTCATCGGATGTTTTGCAGATTTTTTCTCACTACTTGATCTATTTCTTGATCTTTATGGGTCGTCACACTGGGGCATCCCCCCATCCTTGAGTTTATCAGATCTTTTGTGTGCTTTCTCACTACTAGATCTATTTCTTGATCTTTGCGAGTCGTCACACTGGGGCATACCCCCTTTAGCGCTTTTCTACTAGGGCATACCCCCATCTTTGAGTTCATCGGATGTTTTGCAGATTTTTTCTCACTACTTGATCTATTTCTTGATCTTTATGGGTCGTCACACTGGGGCATCTCCCCATCCTTGAGTTTATCAGATCTTTTGTGTGCTTTCTCACTACTAGATCTATTTCTTGATCTTTGCGAGTCGTCACACTGGGGCATACCCCCTTTAGCGCCTTTCTACTGGGGCATACCCCCTCTCTTTGGGTTTGCCATGTCTCGTGTTGATTTCATGATTGTCAGACCCATTTGCCGATCTTTGTGAGTTATCACCTAGGGCATCCCCCTACCATCAGCTTGTTTAGGGCATCCCCCTACCGTCAGTTTATTTAGGGCATCCCCTCTGTTTCAGATTCACCATCATAGATTTTCATCTATGAGCATTTGTTTCAGATTCACCACCATGGATTTTCATCCTTGGGCTTTGTTTCATATTTCACCACCATAGATCGGACATCTATGGGCTTTGATAAGTTTTTCACCATCATAGATTTTCATCTATGAGCATTTGCTTCAGATTCACCACCATAGATCGGACATCTATGGGCTTTGATCAGTTTTTCACCATCATAGATTTTCATCTATGAGCATTTGTTTCAGTTTTCACCACCATAGATCGGACATCTATGGGCATTTCAGATTCACCACCATGGATTTTCATCCTTGGGTTTTCGAGATTATCACCACCATGGATTTTCGTCCTTGGGCTTTCGAGATTATCACCACCATGGATTTTCATCCTTGGGCTTTTGAGATTATCACCACCATAGATCGGGCATCTATGGGCATTTCAGTTTTATCACCACCAGGGATTTTCATCCTTGGGCTTTCGAGATTATCACCACCATAGATCGGGCATCTATGGGCATTTCAGTTATTTCACCACCATGGATTTTCATCCTTGGGCTTTCGAGATTATCACCACCATAGATTTTTATCTGTGGGCATTTGAGAGTTTCACCACCATAGATCAGGCATCTATGGGCATTTTTATTGTATCACCACCGTAGGTCTTCACCTATGGGCCTTCTCAGTTTAGTGTTTAGGTTTAGTTTTTTTGGTTTGGCTTCCAGAGCCATTATTTTTCTTAGTTTAGCGTTTAGAGTCCGTCTTGTCATTCAGAGTCACAGCTCCTGACGTTCATATTCACTGGGATTGCACATCTCACCTTCACGGTTTTGCATTCGTCCTCAGTTTTCTTCACTTCGTTACCCTGTGCTTATCGCATATTCATCTCGTAGTCCACATAGGACAATCTCCTTTAGACGCGTTCTTGTCCGTACTCCAGGGTGGTTCGACCGTTACTCATCTTTGACATCGATTTTCGAGTCACTTTTTGGAGACATCTTAGAGGGAGCTTGGATCCTTAGTGTGACTTCAGAGACATTTTGTGACATCCTTCTCTTTTAGGATTAGAGCCTTTGTCTTCGTCTGCTAGCCTGAGCGAGTTCGTGTTTTGCTAGTGTCCCTATGGGGGTCTCTTTGGTTCTTCGGTAGAGTTCACTTCGTTCCACTCACTATTCACACTTGTTTTTCACTCCAGTGTTCATATTCCTTACACTCATGAACTCTACCAAAGAGGGGCATATTTGTAGACCCCCATGAGGGGCACGGTTTTTTTCTCTCATTTTGTGCAGCTCACTTGCCAGCTGGAGGGCTCCTTGAAAGCCAAGTGCTGCCTCCTGGTTGGTGGCTATGGAATCAGCTTAGTGGAATTGATGGACCAATCAGAGATTGACACCTGGAGGGGAGCTGCAGAAGAGGTACGTTTCTGTTATGAGGAGCGTATGAGAGAGAGAGAGGTAGCTGGCAGCTGCAGGATCCGTGGTTGCTTTTGGAGGTGCTTTTGGAGGCTGCCGTGGGAGATTTTTAGGGAGGATGAGAGAGCTGCAAGAGGAGGTTCCAGAGGAGCCTTGTGGGGGGTGGACTTTGGAGAGAGATATTTTGAGAGAGGGAGAGAGTGAGGGGAGGCGAGGGGTAATGTGTTTTTCTGGTTGCTGAGAGGAGCTTTTTGGGAATACCTTGAGAAGCAAGACAGAGAGCAAGGGCTTAAAAAAAAGAGATAACAGAGGAAGAGAGGAGCTGCAGAGTAAGTTTTCCATTATGTTTTTTTTGCTTCTTTCTTTTTCTCTTCATATATTATTATCGAGATGCATTGATGTTGATTTTTGGACCATTTATGCTCTGTTCTTCATGGTTGACTGCTCCTCTTTTGCTCCTGTTTATGACTGAAAATTGATTTAACTTTGTTTTACCTCCTCTGTGACATTTTAAAGAAAAAAAAGACCTTTTAATTCACTCATTTGCAAGCCCACTAACTAAGAGGTGAAGCATTGTTCTTAATGATTCATTTCATTCTTCCCCTCCATTGCTCTGTTTTTGCTACTTTTTGTCTTTGCTCTGCGTGTTTGGACTTTCTTGAATATGAAGCCGTAATGGGGAGTGGGCTATGGGATGACGAGACTGTGAGGGATTGGGACTCCTTGAATCTGCTTATCCTGAAGAGGTTACTAAGATCTTGGTAGATCAGTGTTTGAGCATATGAACAGAGAGCGGTCCGCACTGTGGATACCATTGTTGTCAGCGATCTGTATGGCAGAGGTGACTATTCTACCAATACTCCTATGGTTTTATGGGGATGTATTAGGCTTGCAGAATTGGTTCTTTGAAGGCTGGTGGTTTGCCTAGTATGCGGGAGAGTTTAAAGCTATAGAATACGCAATTGCCTCGGATACATGGTCGGCAGGCTGCCTTGTGGTTGGATAGCTACTGTTTCTGGTGAAAAATGGTGTTGATCAGTTGGTGGAAATCATTAATTTCTGGGTACACCCACCATGGAAGAAACTAAGTGCATGAATCCAGATGCGTTGCACTATCGCTTCAGGATACAAATGGGTATGAAGGTGGAGCCCTTTAAGCAAAGTTTCTGCATGCAAGAAGTCAGGGACGAGAGTGAGAAGGATGCTAAATAGTTGATCCGCAAGCCCATGATTACAACACTGACGTTAAGGAATCAGCATTTGGATCAAGAACCAATGTGTCTGACTCTGTAGATTCTGTTGTTGAAGTTGAGAAATTGAAGTTGGAGATGAAGATGCTGGAAACTGCACTCCAGGGGGCTGCAAGGCAAGCTCAGGCAATAGTAAATGAAGGAATGAGCCAAAGAGCAGTCCACCAGGCTATGTTCGAATCTGTAGCATTAATGGGAGCTAATCTCCTCCAAATCTCCTCCACACGCACCAGAAAATTTATCACCTCCAGTGGGTAGTGTCTCATCTGGGAGAGTTTGACAAGGCCTAAACTGTTAGAAACAATGACTTGGGTCTGTTTTGGTGAATTTGTTGAAATTCAATTTGGCAGAGAAGGGCAGAGTGTGTGTGACAAGTGCAGGTGGGTATATTGCTTCATGGGTCGTTGAGTTTTCTTCTATCCAAGGGCTACATTGTCCGTGGAATTGTTAGAGATCCCAGTGATGGAAATGATGCTCATTTGAAGAAACTTGAGAAAGCATCTGAGAACCTGAAACTCTTTTAAGGCAGACTTGCTGTAGAACAGAACTCTTTATCCTGCCTTTGAAGGATCTGATGGAGTGTTCCATACTGCCAGTCCCGTCCCTCCTACAACTGTAGCGAACCCAAGGTGGAATTAACGAAGCCTCTTGCAGCAATCCTGATGTGATACATCTGGTGGTGTTCTGGAAGCTTATAATGAGCAAATATGAGATTTGCTAGTTACATGAATTTAACTTGGGGTTATCAGAAGTGAACTTGAAATAAGGCAAGTGGGTGAAGAGACACGTCATGAGCTTGGTCAGGTTGAGGCATATGTGAACCATATGAGTGGGGTCAGAGAGGTTTTACAATCTGGCAGTAATGTAAGGGTTGTCATCTCACCGGATGTTAGTGGGCATGGCATCACATACCCAAATACACCTACCCGCATGCATGGATACCACGTATACAAGGTCCTTCTCCATATCTCTATGCAGTCACTCTTCTCTAATACCTGATTCACCCATTTTTCTTGCTACCCACGACTCCATTCATCACCTTTCGTCACCCAATCTGTCACCTCAACCTTTACACGCATCAAACTCATCCCCATGCTCTTCATTTTCATCCCATATACACCACCTCACCCGACATCATCATTATCTTCAAGTGTTGGACGAAGAATCTTGAGTTTGTTTCAATGGAACATCATTTTCGGGTTTGGCCATGGGAGGAGTACAAGAATAAACCTTAGCTTTTGGAGGATGAAACAGGTCAATATCAGTATCATGGTCAGCTTAAGGGTTTACAATCAGCAACTTACTACCTACTAATGATGCAAGGAAAGGAATTTGTTGCAATTCCAGCTGGATCTTGGTACGACTTTGACAAAGTTGCTCAATATAAATAAAAACCTCACCTTGGAGGAAGCAGAAAAGAAGGTGAAGAATAGGAGAAGGATTGCAGATAAATACCAAGGACGAGATGATGAAATTCGGCGTTGCATCCAGATATTATCTAGGAGAACAAAGAACAACCATGTCATTATTGGTGAGCCTGGTGTGGGAAAGACTGCAGTTGCTGAAGGCTTAGCTCAAAGGATTGTGCGCGGGGGGCGTTCCTGAACCTTTGATGAACAGAAAGTGGGTGCAGGGGCTGTGAGTGGGGCAATGGAGTGCTGGGGCATTGACAACAACAAAGAACTGCTACGGTGAGACTGCACCAATGCGTGGAATGACTTATTCAGGAGCAATCATAATTTAACAAGAAGCAGTGTGTCACTTACATGAACACATGCCTCAAATTGTTGACATTTGAGCTCAGTGGAGAGGTTGGGGTCGACTAGCTGGCTGCAATCAACAAGGTTTTGGGCATTTCAACAAGAGAGGAGATGAAATGCATGGAACCCATCTATACAGGATTGTTCGGGTTTTCTGAAAGTGGCAGTGATGAACATGGAAGACCCGCATGAATGATTCCTGAATTCTTAGAAAGTGTGAACAGGCTTGGGTTATTCACATCGGACGATCTCCAGCGAGTATTTGGATGTATGAGGATGCAGATATGTCGCCATTCCCAGTTTGGTCAGTATGTTATGAGAAGGAAAGATCCATTACTGCCGTTACTTCAATTAATATCCAAGCGCCAAAAGCTGTGGCCTATGATGCTGCTATACAGGCCGCGATCTTGAGCGGTGGGGGCGATAATGCCTTCAACACCTTTTTCAGCGAAACTGGTGCTGGAAAGCATATCCTTCGTGCTGTGTTTGTTGACCTTGAGCCCATTGTCCCAGCTTTTCCATCCAGAAGCACTTGAAGCGGTTGAATGAGCCTGCTGTCAAAACCATTAAGAGCTCAGATGGGGATTTAATAGACTGTGTTCACATTTCTCATCAACCAGCCTTTGATCATCCATTCCTGAAAAATCACACAATTCAGATGAAGCCCAATTACCACCTGGAAGGGCTTTATAATGAAAGCAAAGTGTCTACAAAGCCTAAACAGAGGACAAATCCAATCACTTAGCTGTGGCATGTGAATGGTAAATGCCCTGAAGGCACCATACCCATCAGAAGAACAAAACAGGATGATATTCTTAGAGCAAGTTCAATGAAAAGATATGGAAGAAAGAAGCACAGAACCATTCCTCTGCCAAGGTCTGCAGATCCTGATCTCATCAATGAGAGCGGCCATCAGCATGCAATTGCTTATGTTGAAGGAGATATATACTATGGAGTTAAAGCCACCATTAATGTCTGGGAACCCAGAACACAGCAGCCAAACGAGTTCAGTTTGTCTCAGCTTTGGATATTGGGAGGTTCCTTTGGTGAAGACCTTAACAGCGTTGAAGCTGGTTGGCAGGTCAGTCCAGATCTATATGGTGACAACAACACAAGACTGTTCATTTACTAGACTAGTGATGCATATCAGGCCACAGGATGCTACAATCTTCTCTGTTCAGGCTTTATCCAAATCAACAGTGAAATAGCAATGGGTGCAAGCATCTCTCCTGTTTCTGCATTTAGAAATTCACCATATGATATTAGTGTACTTGTCTGGAAGGATCCAAAGGAGGGAAACTGGTGGATGCAATTTGGAAATGACTATGTATTGGGTTATTGGCCAGCTTTCCTATTCTCATACTTGGGTGACAGTGCCTCTATGATTGAGTGGGGAGGTGAGGTGGTGAATTCAGAACCAGATGGTCAGCACACCTCAACTCAAATGGGCAGTGGGCGTTTCCCCGAAGAAGGGTTTAGCAAGTCAAGCTACTTCAGGAATATTCAGATAGTTGATTCCTTCAATAACCTCAAGGCCCCTAAGGGCATTGGCACCTTCACTGAGCAGTCAAATTGCTATGATGTTCAGACAGGCAGTAATGGGGACTGGGGCCATTACTTTTACTATGGAGGCCCTGGTGGAAATGCCGATTGCCCATGAAGATAAAAACCACCTTTTCTCTCCCCATATCACCAGTCCGTGCCATATGCATCCATGGCTGCCACCCCATTAAAATCTGCTAGTGTTAGATCAGATGCATAGGCGTGAAACTGGGATTCACCAAAGGCTGCACCTGAGCCATCCTTTGAGAGAGAGGAAATCGTTTTTATGGACTCATGATCAGCAAGGATCCCACATGAAACTGATGCCTATCATACATCAAGTGATGTTAGTTGGTTTTCAAGCTCGTTACCCGTTCTGCCACATGAAAAGTTGCACTTTAATGATTCAGAAGCATCCTAAGGACATCTAAAAAATAAGCATCAATCTGGAATAGAAGAGATTAGTGGCAGTGTGCTAGAAATCAAGCAAGAAAGAGGAGCTATGGGTGTGTCCCAGGGGGAGGATGCCAAGGTTTCGAAGAGGACACAAGCATCTTGGAATCATGGTCATGATGTAGAGGAAAATATAATTCTTCTGTCAGAGTCTATGATGATATGACTGATAAATGTGGTGGCCTAGAATCTGGAAGAAAATTGGTTCAAATGCAGGCAGCTGACATTGTCATTGAATCCTCCAAAATGTGTCATGACAGGAATATTACAACTTTGAACAAATCATTAGGTCCCAAATTCAACAAGCTGGCTAATCCTCCGGAAAATGGATCCTGCTCATTGCAACACATGGGAGAATATAAAGGGCCTCTATGTGAAGATGAAGCATCATGCCGTTTAACTAATCCAAGTCTGGAAGATGAGCAGGGGATGTTTTGTCTGCGTGAAGGGTCCTTGGCTGATATGGATTTGGCACTGGGGCAACTGAAGAAGAATGGAGGAAAGTTATGCATGATCATGGAAACTTCTTGTGTCTTCGATCAGATATACAAAGAGCATCTCAATGGCATGCGCCCCGGTGGTGATAAAATTTACCATGTCTTTGATAACCAACTTCCTGCTGTTCTGAAAAGGTTGCAATTTGATGAAGCAATCATTCTTTCTGATACAATTCAATTGCTCTGGGACTTGACAGCTCAAGTTGAGAAACTGAAAGCTGAAAAGGCATCACTGAATGAAGAATCCCGTGAATTAACTCAGGAGAAGAATGATCTCAGATAAGAGAAGGACACGCCTTATAGCAATAAATATGATATGCCACTCAGCTTGATCCACGTTCCAGCTGATGAGCCTGGTGTTGGTAGTCTTGCATCAAAACAGACAATCTCTTCGCCCAATTCTGCCAGTGCTGGTTCTCAAGGATTCTTTGACTCGTGAACCAGGAATTAAGGTTCATCATACCAATATCCAAGCGTCAAAAGTTGTGGCCTATGGTGCTGCTGTGCAGGCTGCAATCTTGAGCGGTGAGGACAATGAAAAGGTCCAAGACCTATTGTTGTTGGATGTCACCCCTCTCTTCCTTGGTTCGGAGACTGCTGGTGGTGTTATGACTGTCTTGATTCCAAGGAATACAATATGTGCAGCTTGCTATGAGAATGCTAGAAGCATAGTTGCATTCATCAACAAGTTTGAAAATGATAAGGGATTCGATAAATCCAATAACTCCACGGTCTTTCCTGCAAATTCCTCCAAGGGATTTTCAAATGCTTTGAAATGGGTGCAGGAAATGAAAGAGATAGAAGAGGAACTTAACGAGAAATTGAGCTTTCTTGGAGGATTTGCTGCCGCTTTCGAAGACCAAATTCACACTCATGTTGAAGTCAAGCCAGGCCACAATGGACCTTCTCTATGTGCACATAGAACATTATTGGCAACAAGGTCAGAGATCTTCAAGAACATGCTGGACTCAGATGGATGCAAAGCTGCACTCAGTAACACCATAACGCTCCCGGAATTGAACCATGAAGAGCTTGATTCTCTCCTTGAGTTCCTCTATAGTGGAGCCATGACTGCAGGGCAAGATTATGAAGCAGTGAACAATGCTGGGCACATGGATTCTACATGATTGTTATCCTTAACGACCACAGGCGGGTTTCATTACTCACTGCTACTCTAGATGGGCCCATACCACCTGTAGGAGCTTTGAGCAGTGCTCTTAATAGGTTACAATCAAACAGACCTCTTAGAGAATTATGAGAGGTTACCAAGGGCGTTACGAACAGATTGGCGGATCGATGCATGAATTGGCTGCAAAAGTTGATGAATATGCTCGTGGGATGGTCAGTGGTTCTGGATCAACACTTTTTGAAGAGCTTGGACTCTACTATATGGGTCCTGTTGATGGCCATAACATAGATGACCTCGTCACCATTCTCAAGGAGGTTAAGAGTACCAAGACAACAGGTCCAGTTTTGATCCATGTTGTCATAGAGAAAGGCCGCGGATATCCATATGCTGAGAAAGCTGCAGATCAACAACTTCAAAGTAGGGTACCATTCGCACCTCAGGTCCACGTGCATGGCCATCTTTGGGCTATAATGCCATTTCCCATTTCACCATCTCTAATTTGGAAAAATATTCTTTTAAATCACTTTCTTTAAATAATTTTCTAGGTCTTAGTTTGTTTCAAAATAATTTCAAACTCATCCGTTTTTCATCCTTAGTTTTTTTCTTAGATTCCAAAAATCCATTTTTCCAAATAAAATTTTGCTGCCACTCTTCTTCTTGGCAAGCCATTTTCACATCTCTTTTGATTTTTTAAAATGTTTTTAAAATAAGCAAGAATCAAATTTTGTAATTCCTAATGATGGAATTTACGGATTTGGTTCATGCAAAATAAACGGGCTTTGGTGGGGGCCCTACATCAAATAAATTTTCTTCAAAATAAAACCGAAATTGAATGAAATGTCATGCATGATATTGGTGCTTCCTTATTTGGTTTAGTGGCATGTGCGACATATCTCGTGATTGTTATTATGCACTAATCCCATTTTGTGATAGCGCGTTGCCGTTTGCTGATCAGGTACGCATCCACTCTCACTTCAGTTATCCTTTGTTGCATATTCGGATATTCATATGTGCATGATCGATTCGAGTATTCATTGATGTTCTCATTGGTTGCCATGTTAGCTTCATTTTATTAGTAGAGACCCGACTTTAGGGACTTAGAGGGGTGCTACGGTCTTTACCGTACCTTCCCGATAAGTAACCTGACCCCCGAACCCGATCCGGTTTTTTTCGTAGATCACCTTTTCCAAAACAAGGAGTCACACTTAGGGTTTTTCTTTCTTATTTTGTTTACCCTTTTAAAAATAAAACAAAAATAAGTGGCGACTCCAAGTCATTTTCAAAGAATCAATAAAAATCAATTCTTCAAATAAAAATCGAGCTCGCCATCGAGTGGGAAACGCATTGAGCCGAAATGCGGGGTCCACAATAAGTTATCTCATTATTTATATTCAATTAATATGAAAAATAAATCTATCATCTTTTTATCTCGGATATATTAATCCTAAATTAAGGTCGAAAATATATATATCTCATATATTATAAATTTATTTATTCAATCATTTTTTTATATTATAAAATTAAATCTTTGGTTAAAAAAGAATCAAAAAATATTTATAAAATGTATTGTCAAATAATATTAATATATGTATTATTTTTATATATTAAATAATATAATATAAAAAGATTTATAAAGTTTAAATACTTTAATCATAAATATTGTTAAATTATAAGAGAAATTTCAAAATTTTTTATATAAAAAATATTATATTATAATATAATTTTTTATATATATTATTTATTTTATATAAATAAGCAAACGTTAGCTGGCAACCACCAAACGTATCTTAAAGATGTCAATAAAATGTTTAACGCATGAATTCAATTAATTTGGAGGAATTAAAATTCCTTGGAGCAAATGGAGTAATGACCAAAAATAACTTATTTTAGGTAATATTAAGTTTATAAATATTGGAGTAAAAACCGACAATAATTGGGAATAAAATTAAAAGATTTAAAGGGGTGATGAATATGAGGTGATTAATCTAAACCCATAATCCAGTGGGTTGTTACGATGTTCATATGTCAATGGAAACCAACCAAACAGCTTGTAGTTGGAAACTGATGCTACACCAAAATTCAAGGGGGGCATTTTCTATACTACAAGGGTTTGAAATGGAAATCCTGTTTCCATTTTCTGAGGGTTACAGTAACAACCAATACATCCTCCTGAGTCCTGAGCAACCAATCAACCAATCAAAGAATTGCTGTACATTGTCCTACTCCTGCCTACTTTCAGGTTTATTACACAACCACTGTTCAACACAAAAGCCCCTCTTCTTCATTCTCCAAATATCCTTCCCCCATCCCCCATGACGGATCAGCTTCCAGTAATCATTCTGTTCTACAGTACTGATTCTACAACATCAGCTCCAAGTCACTTTCTATAATGCCTAAAATTCTTTCATCTGTGTAATCTTCTTCTTTCCCCTTCTTTTTTTCCTCCAACCATTCTATAAGGGCGTGATTCCACACATTGGTTTCATGCCAAAATTCAAACATTAGTTTCCCTGAGCCTCCCCGGTGTTTTGAAGCCTCACTTGCTCATGAGCTTTCAGTGCCTCTGAAGTGAAATTCTCCAAAGCCTCAAAAATAGGGATCAGACCTGCTTGCAAACTGGCAGAGGCTGCGGCGGGCACCAGTTTAATGGCCCCCTTATGCTCGGTTCTCTCTTCAGCTATTCTCTTTCTCATTGAATCCAAATCCACTCTCAGATCATCCAGTGGTGAAATTCCGCTTTCAGAGGCAACAATTGAGACCGCTGTTTTCTCTGACAATGCATCTTGCTCATGGTCAATTCTCTTCATCTCCATGCGAAGTGTTTTTAGCCTCTTCTGAAAATCCTTTGAAAGGTAATCTACTTTGAGCCTTTGAACTTGCTCCCCGTCCTGCCTGTCCCATAACTGGTGCAATTTCATAGCAAAATCTTGCAAGGCATCTGCTACTGCAGCTTCTGAAATTCTTTCCATGGATTGGTACCAATCATGACACATTACGAAGATTGCTGGAGCTCCAATCCGGCCTGGAGAGAAGGGGAAAATTCCATCATCCGTTTCTTCAGGTACATGAAGAAGGCACCTCAATAGCCACCCATTCAAGGACTCAACATAGCTCTTTTGGATGTTAACCCAATTGTTAAAACGGGTGCACCAATTCAGGAGCTCCATTTCGAGTTCTACAGTTGCTCTCAAGCTCAAATCTCTTCTAAAACCTGTTCGTGCTTTCAGAGTGCGAGTTTTACTCTCTAATATGGCTTGGAACTGCTTTTGATGACACTTGAGCATGGACTTCCACATTCTGATCAATCTACAAAATATAATGTGATTTGTCACTTAAATGTGCTTTCAGAGTACATTTGCTAGTTTAGATCAACGTAGAACAACAATTCTTTTTTCTTGTTTGCCAATCAAAAAGAAACAAAAAAAGAAGGAAAAAACATCAATGTACAACAACAATAATCACTTGTGAGAAAATCAGGGCTTTCAGACTTGGAAAACAACAAAATTTGGGGGCCCAAGGGTCATTCAATTATGAATATGTATTTGCAATCAAATGACTCATTGGTATTAGCAGAAATCCCACATGCTCTTTTCTCCCCTCTCTAAAGAAGCTTTGTGATTCTAATAAATGTTTGGCCTGGCATTTTATGCAAACTATGGTTTCCTTTTAGCACTCTATTATTGATGTTTCCACTAAAATTTTATTCAATTACCACAGAACTTAAGATTCAAACTTTTTCTAGTTATTCACACACAATATGACTAACTATTGTATGGCAGACAGATAATCTTTCATGGAAAGATTACAATTAAGACAGCAGATCACACCCCAAATTGAATACAATTACAAAAGAGAGCCTAAATTTGGCAAGATGACACCAACAGGTATTTTGTAACCAAGAGTTCAATGAAGTCAAATCACAGCACTGCAGCAGTGGGCACACAAATTTCAGTAGTGAAGTTCAGTGAAAAAGAAATCAATCCTCACATTCTTGGCAATGACTGTGAAAGCCACATTTATGCTGATTTGGAAGCAAACTTCAAGGGTGAAACCCATCATAATTTTAATAATTTAAATTTAACTATTAAAATGAAATTTAAAAAAAAAAAACAACAATAAGGGAGGAGAGAGAGAGAGCACAATGGAAAAACATGTCTGGGATTACATCCTATATGGGTTCTAGCACATATATGGATCCATACAATGAAGGCCCATAAACCATGAGAATAACAAATGTAAACTAAACAGAGAAGAGATGAAATTTAGTTACTGTACCCATGAATCAATTCGGTGAGTAGGGGCTGCAATTCTTCATCCCTCAACTTGTGTATCCTGCCTGAGATTGCATCAACAGATCTGATACAAACATTAATTTTTGTCAGCAACTTTCTTATTGAAGCCTGGGTAGCATCAATTTTACTGGACTCAGCTCCTCCGTTATCCAAAGCTCTAAGCCTCCTGCACTTCTTTTCATAGATAATCCGAAGCCTTTCCTCATCCTAAAATCACCAGAACGCATAACAAGTAAAGCAAGATTGCACCAGAACTGCAATAATATTAGCACCTTAATCCAGAAAGCAGAGCAATGTAAACAGAAAAAGATAAAAGAGAACTAACAGATCCACAATTCGTATCACAATACAAGAAGTAACATTGAATTCAAATCTGAGATTACTTTTCTAATTTTTCCCAGCAAACTTTATAACATCATTAGGTTCATTTATGTCAGAACTTCTAAAATTGACACATCATAAGCCCAACAATAAGTTGATTCTAATCACAGAATCACAACTTTGAGCATTGGAATTTTCAAAGATTTATTAAAAGAACCCCTCAAATAAGTACATACTGAACACACAGTGACCAGCTACAGGAGTTTTTATTGTGAGAGTGGAGAAAATAAACAAGGGAAAAGAAGAGAAGATAAAGCTGGAGCACTTTCTTCAGTTATTTTTGTGAGAGTGGAGACTTAGTGAGGAGAAATGGTTGGCCTGATCCAAGTCCTTTGGTAAAACACTTGCACCTTGGCAGAACTGTTGTACACACCTTCCATTCAAAGTTTTATCTCCTAATATCACCCTAACTCACCCCCTTTATGGGCAAACCAAACAGGAAAAAATTGAGAGGTTTATAAATTTTCTCCTCTCTTCACCCCTCTTCACTTCCCTTCTCCTCTCTTTACTATAGGAATGGTCAAGGACAAGTAACCACTGATAGCACCTTTCCTGGCCCTTCCTCTCTAACAGAATTAAAGAGTTATCCAATCGACAGGTGACAACATGGAGATTTATTTTTCTAGGAAGTGCGGTACACCAATGGTGATCCATCACAGAGTGAAGGACCATGATACCATAAGATCATAATGATCCTAAAGCAGCAGACTATCCCCTAAAAAGCCACTGTCGAAGCAACTTAAGGACTGCATACAATTTGGTCAAGAAAGTAACCTGACAACTAGCAATCAATTGGAGGTTGATAACACTAAGAAGAAATTGGTCTTCAGAAGCTTCCAGCTCCCCAGTGTTCACATAAGCTAATCAAAGTTAACTGCACTAACAATTCCTTTGCTGGAAAAGCAATATGTATACATGTATGTGTGTGTATCAAATTCACATAAGCTAATCAAAGTTACTGCATGAAAAATTCCTTTGCAGGAAAAGCAATATGCATACATGCATGCGTGTGCATCAAATTCAAATTTTCCAAATATCTGATTATTTCAGGACATGATTTGAGTTGGATTGGGTCGTAAATCAATTCCAATTACAGAAATCGACAATCGCTTGTTTACTAGAAAGATATGGGCTTCATCCTGTCCTTGATAATCAGAGCCCAAAGAAGATAAACAATTTTTTTCTCTTTTTGAACCATGCACTCATTTTGGAAATGACAATTAGTCTCACCTACTTCTTTCCTATATTTCCCTCCTCTAATTAACTATGTTACTCATGTCCATGCATTTGTAGCAGTGTCCTTAAATTCCTAGTCATATTCATACATTGTAAATACATGCCTGCCATAGGAAAAGACATCACAAACATGATAATAGACGGAGTACCATCCTTAGAAGAGTTTGAATTTGGCAAAATATCAAGAGAAAAAACTGAAATAAATAAATAAATAAATAATGTGTCATCTGAAGGGCCAAGTATTTGAATAAAAAATGTGTCGCTTTTATACAATTTTTTTTTCTCTTTTTTTCCCCCTTTTTTGGTAGGTTCATGTCCACACACACATACCTTAACTTCCTTATATAGTTTCTTCTCCCATGCATACAACTTGTCCAAAGTTGATGAAAGTTTGTTTGGCTTCGTATAGATATCCTTCCAGGAATCCCCATAGTAGGCTTTTGCCATTTTCATTGTGCTGTAAGCCATTTGTACAGACTGACTGGATGGAAGGTGTGAAGATGAGGTTGAAGGGGCTATAAGATACAAGATCCTGGACAAGATCACTGCATGAAAACATGCAAACTCCAGTAAGCACCCAGCCAAATGCCTGTTTGTGGGATATAATCTTCATTTCTTCAATGAAGTAAATCTATCAGCTCAAAGAAAAATTCTTCATGAAACATTAAAGGAAAATATAACAGAGATTATTGGGGATGGACTAACATTCAACTTAAGAAGGTCATGTTTTACTTCCAACTCTTGTTTGTATCTCCATGAAGTAATCATGGATATTCCACTTTACAACTTCTTGTAAATGAGTAATTTTATATGATGCGCTTAAAAGATGAGTAATTTTGTAAATATAGGCTCAAGCAGGAGGGAATATCTTATAGTGTTAATTTTAAATATTTTACCCTAGTATATGTTTCTGTACATCAACACATCATAACTTCCAGAGAACAGACTAGAGCAGGAAATAGTATGGAAAACAGTTCACTGCACCGGGCGGGGGGGAAGAAAAAGAAAGAAAGAAACTTCCAGAGATCAGAATTGAATAAAAGAAGCAAATAACATCAGAAAAGAAGGTAGAAAAGAAAGTAAGGAATACTCATTAAAATGTTAATATTTAACACTCAAGCTGCTGATGTGTTTCCCCATCATTTTTGTGAGAATCTTCATGTGTTTTATTATGCATCCCCATTTGCAATCTCTTCTATGAAAAAAAAATACATTGTTCCTGTTTCCTCTGGAAAAATGTTGAACTCTTCAATGATAACCATTCATACAACTACAATCTCTAGGAGACATTAAAGATGTATTGGTTAGTATATCAGAGCTGTCCAATAAAAGACAATAATCAACGCAATTGATAGGAAGCATAAAAATAAAATTGAACTCAAAGCTATATCTAGGATTACAGATGGCAATAGCAAAACCTTAAGCAATAGAATAACAAAAAAGAGATGCAAGAAATACAGAGGCAGCTGCTCTGGAACTGGTTATGAAAGGTGCTACAAACATTTTTTCGGGAACAGAGAGTATACATGCAAATAAATTTTAATAGTAACTCTATCTATTTCTCATTCTAAATTTCGGAAGAACGGTTATTTTCAGTTCACCTTTTCACAGGATCTTTCCACTCAGAAGGCCATAAGGCTCAGAGACAAAAATGTTTTTCAAAATCCCTTTCATCATGATCATACTGGTGAAAACATTAGTAGCAGCATGTAATTCAATACGTCTTTAAATTGACGGTGCATTGGAGATAGTGTCACAACACAAAATTAATAAGCAATGAAAATAACCACTCAGGCAATTTATGATAAAGAAATAAACTGCAATAATCGAAATCCAACCTTTAAATACAGTGCCTCTAGGCTGATAAGGCAACTTGCCCACCTCGAGCAACATTGAAACCTCTTTCCCATAACCAGATGCTGTCTCAAATTCATCCCTGATTTCCTTGACAACCTCCTGAAGGTCTCGTGTGCCATGGGCAGACAATGTCGTCATGCTACTCTGTTTGGAGGATTCAATATCATGCACTGATGCCTCTTCAAAACTGACCGATTTTTTCTTTGTCGACCCCTCTTCAGAGCTCATCGATACAATGGTATCAGGGCTGCTCTTTATCTCTTTTCCTTCTCTTCCTTGGGCTGATTGCGTGTTCTCACTCTTTTTTGATGGCACTGTCCATGAATTGTCTTCACCACGCTTCACTGGTACTGCCCTTGAAGTACCTTCGCCTGAATTTCTATTTACATAATCATTCAATTTCTTTTCTTTTTGGTGAACCGCTTTCGTCACTTCTTGCTCTGTTTCATCTTCCAAATCGGGAATTCCCTCTCTCTCCCTCACTTCCTTCGAATCAGGACTACTACCTGCAGCTGATCCGTGTCTACTCTGTGAATAATAACTTGGGTAAACACTATCATATGAATCAAATGGATTCAAAAAGTCCCAGGCAGAGACCTTGGGTGAAGGAGGGGATGGTGGAGCAGCTCGAGGACTCGGTTGTGAATTATAATGAGGATCCCCATAGTACCCTCCATTCGCGTATGGATAGCCTGGATAAGCGTAACCAGAGTTCCCCCATTGCTCATTCTCCGTTGGAGATCTTTGCACCTCCTCGTACACCACATTTGGTGGGGCAGGAGAGGACTTCATGTAATATGAATATGAATTCATTCCAGGTGGGCTCCAACCCATTGGAGGAGACGAATTATACCGCCTCTCCAATTCTGGAGAGTCCTCGATATGAATGTGACCAGATGAAGAACCCAATTCAGATTCCGACCCAGATGATAAATGCAGGTGAGACCCTTCCCCTGCGTCCTCTTCCGGCGTATGAGGCGAAACTGTATGTGGAATCGAAGTTGACGAAGACGAACCTTTATTATTACCACTATTATTCCTGTTTTTCCTCTTTCCTTCCTGTGAGGGCAACGTGAGAACCGGCGAATCCAACGGCGAAGTGGCACCAATCACGAGCTCTTCGTCGACGAATCGGCGAAGAGCATCACCAACATCCTTCAAGGATCGGAAGTAAGAAATGTGAGCGGAAGCGAGAGCGTAACGGTGCTCCGCGGCGGCCCTGATCAACTCCTTACGCTCTCTGCAAAGAGTTACCAACGGATAATCATCAACCTTGGAGCCTCCGCAGCCCATATCAAGCACCACCTCCACCACCACCACCGACAAAACCCTAATCCAAACCCTAGATCATCTCCACCAGCACCACTCGCACACATCATCGCCTTCCCTCCCGTCCATACAAATGCACAATACAAACACAACCACCAAGCATGCCGAACCCCAGCGCCTGTACACCGGATCCGAACAAGATCTATATAAACAGAAACCGAGTTCCAGAGACACACACAAACCCTAGAAGAAACACAGAAAAGTAGACGACGAAGAAATATATGCTGCAACAGAGGAGAAAGTAGACTGAAATCTGACCGTTTAGATTGATGAAATGGACTCGTTACCGTCCATGCGAGAGAGAATGAGAAAGAATGGTGTGAATCGATGAAAGAGAGAGAAAGAAAGGAAGAGCGATTTGATTGTTTTTATTGAAGTAGTAGTTACAGTGAATTGTGGGGAAAATAAAAAATGGAAAATGCATGGAGATGTGTGAAGCAGGAGAGAAGTTTTGGGTGAATTGAAAAATGGTTTGGGTTTCAGAGATGCGCAGAGTTGCAGAAGTGTCGTGGAACCCGCCATTGGTAATGGTAGTTGTCATTATTATTGAAACCCACTGTCTCTTTCTTTCTTCCTCCCTCCCCCTTCTCCCCCTCTCCCTCCTTCTCTCTCTGCGGTTATTCCAACTGGAATGATTCCACGCGCCTCCTTCTTTTTCCTCTTCTTTGACCAAACTACCCTCCCGTGTTTACATTGAATCGGAAATTAATTCATTTTAGAGCCGTTGCCAATAAAATCGTTCTTATGTCGTTTATTTCAAACAAGGTAGGTCTTGATATATTTTATTACTAACAATACGACAAAATATGTAGTATATGTTGTTTATGTTTGTAACCATTTTGGAAACTGTCTTTAAAATTTATTTCTTAAAAATAGTTTTCAAAAATTAATTTTGTTAAGGAATTTGGAATTTGAAATTTGACATTTTTATATAATTTTATTTATGATATTTTATTTTTAATTATTCTTCATATTTATTTCATTATTATTTAAAACAATCCTTAAAAATATAATTGAAAGTTATTATATTTCTCAAAAATAATTTTTTTTTGTTTTGAAAAATATGAATTATTTTCTATTTTTTTCTTTCCTAAAAATAGAAAACTATTCTTAAAAATACTTAAAGTTGATTTGATCATATAATTTAAAAATAGTTTTCTATTTTTTAAAATAGAAAATACTCATTATTGTTTGAAAATAAATTTTAAAAATAAATTAAAATATAACAATTAAAAAAAAAAGTAATAGTTTCACTAACTTTTAATTTTTAAATTTTAAAATAAATTTTAAAAATAAGTTTAAAAAAAATATGATCAAATCGATATTCTTTTTTTTTTTTGTTTTTAAAAGCTTGTAAAAACAACTCTTAACTATTTTTTAAAAATGATTTTTATTTGATTTTGTTTTTAGATAACAAAATTAAATAGGATTATAAATTTTTAAAAACAATTTTCTGTTTTAAAAATCAAAATATTGTTTTTAAATTATCGGATGAAACCGACACTTATAAACTCTTAAATTTTTAAATTAAAAGCACAGTTTTAGAAATTACAAAGAATAATAATCAGAATTATTTTAATTTTCAGGGATTACAAAAGAATGACGTAATTTACTTTCCAGATACGGCTTTCTGGAATACAATTCTTTTCAAAATGCAAAGTTTTGAAACTTTGAATCTCTTTATTAAAGAGACCACAAATATTATTCCATTGAAACGTGTGATAATGTTTTGACTTACCAGAACATTGCGGAATTACCAAACTGCCCTCCACGTGGAAAAAAATATATATCACATATATTAAAATAGAGATTAGTTGTTTCATGAAAGAGACGTGGACGTATTTATAAAAGGGGGTTGTTGTAGTTAAGTGAAGATCTGATAGACTGCCCACTTTCCACCAATCAGGAAAGCTCTTTTTAAATGGGTTGGGCTGATTCCGACCAACCGGTTGGACCCGCTGGGCCATGGGCCCACAAACCTTACCAAAATCAACTTTTCATTGGATCTTTTGGGATCTTCAACTGGATTCCGTTGTTGTTTTATTGTTTGCAAATTATTTGGACAAAAGGGTAGTTTTGTAATTTGGTATGATTGTGAGAGATTAAATGTGGTAGATTATTTATTATTATTTTTTTGTTTAAACAATAAAAAATTGTTAATTTTAAAGTGGTCGAAGGGGGGCAAAGCAAATTCAATATATTCCCATTGTCGCATGCCCTTTTTTTTAGTGGACAAATTTGATTTGATGAGTGTTGATCTGTTTCCTAATGTTTTAAATAAATACATGTCAAAAAATGCATTCTAAGAAGTTTGACGTGGATAATAAAAATAATATCCCGTTGGGTAATTATTTTTAAAAATTAATTTTTACAACAATTTTTTAAAATTATTAGTATTATTTGAAAACTTAAAATATTTTTAATCTATTTTTAATAATTGTAAAATTAATTTTTATATCCAAAATTTTATTTTTAATCATTATATATATTTATATAATTATAAAAAACTTAAAATAACTAAAATATATTATCTAAAAATATTTTATTTTTTATTTTGAAAACAAAAAAATAAAAAACAAAACAAACTATTCACCAATTCACACATCTATTTTCCTCCTTTATTTTTATTTTTGGAGGCCTTATTTTAGAATAATAATAATTAATATTATTTCCACTTTTATTTATTTTTTAAGTAATTAAGGTAAAATGTTTAGTACAAAATTATAATTTTAGGCTCAAATTAAAATTTTAATAAAAAATAGAGGAGGATAAGTTTGAAGGCAGAAGGGCGCTCTACTCTATACATAGAATGGGGGGCTATGAGCCGGAGTTTGACCGCAGCCGTGGCTGTGATGTATATCCAAAATAATTATAAAAAAATCAGACCATTTGTCAGTCAGTGGGCGTCATCATATCATCGTGCCCGTTCATATCCTTCTTTTCTTTTTCCCGACACTTTGACTTTTGCCTGCTTGTCAAATTTTATAACCTTCCTTTTTCATTTTTTAATATTTTCTTTTATATATATATATATATATATATATATATATAAATTCTTTTCTTTTCTTTTCTTTTCCCTTAAGTTACATGGCAATTTTGCTCCGTTGTTTTCCCATGTATATAAGATTGTGATAATGACATGTGTAGTTCAAACTACATGTGATGGATTCATTCATGGTGCTTTCGCATGCATCCCACGTGGCTGTCCAACGACGCGTTGAAATGCAAATTTTAGAATTCAAAGATTTCGTGGAGAAAGCTAGAAGCTACCACCAAACGCGGCGACATTCGGTGGAAATTTTTTGTTTTTGACATTTGGGACGTAACAAAAAGGAAGTTGGATTTTAATTTAATAAAAAAACTTTTATTAAACTTCATTTTAATTTATATTTCCATAATTAATCTAAATGAGTACACAAAATCAATGAGCTAGTTGTGGCTATGATTGATGATTTGTACATAAAGAGATTAGAGATCACATCATTTGATCACTGTTAAATTTTTTACCCCCATGCAGATGATGGTGGGTGCCCCATTCTCAACCAATGGTGAAAAGCACATTATGAACGAATGAGAGAACTCCTCCTAAAAAATAAGCACAATCACAAGACATGTAGAAAACCATCTCATAAAGGTTTGAAGTTTATTTTTGAATGGGTTTTTGATCTTAAATCAACTTGGACCCGGTTCTTGTATAGAAAGGTCTCAAATTGTGAAATTTTAACCTATTAAAGAAAAGAATACCAGCTTGTATATTGCCTTTAAAAGGCTCCTAAATGCTAAAAGAGAAAAAGATGAGTAAGATGGCATCTGCGAAAATAGAATAGGGGTAGGGAGAGTCGAAGTTGAGAAAAAGGCCTTTTCATAGCTCTAATGATGGAAACCAAGCAAGGCATGGCATGAGTAGTATTTGACCCCACAAAGAGGGTAAAAATAATGAACTTTATCAACAAAAAAATGATGATAATGAAATGGGAGACCTGAGGAAAAAGAAGAGAAGGAAAGGAAAGGTGGGGTAAAGGCTTCCGCAGGAATGATGAATTCATGAGGCTTATTTTAAGAAAACAGCCCATGTGTTACTTCATTGGGAGCACACCATAATTTCTTTCTTCATTTTCACCTTTCTTTTTATGGGGGGAAATGCAGAAAGCGAGACAGCTTTGTTTGCTTCCTAGTCTTTTGAGTCAAAGCTGAAGAACATGTCCCAAACAATTTTTCAAGGATTCCAAAAGCCAAAACCATAACTTGGGAACCTCACAGAGTTCCAACTTTCCCCCCTCCTTTTCATCTTTTACTAATCACTTTTCCCCAAATCCAAATTAAAGAATGCATTTTAGATGGAGCAACTTTTTCTCACAGGAAAATTTTTTTCCCTTTTTGGGTAGATATACAAGAAAAAGCTTCTACAAGTTCTACTGAACTGAGTCTCGAAATCTTCAAACCCAAAACTTAAAAGAAAATTCTACCTTCAAATAAAAACCTTTAAAATGAAAATTCAATTTTCAGCCAAACAATCTATTATATTTTTCCGACAAAGATTGTTCTATAGAATGGACGAGGCTTTTAAGAATTTCAATGCAGATGAAGCTAGTCAATGCTAGGATGTCTGTGATTTTTAGTTTGGGTATAGAAGTGGTTTAGCAAGCCTCTAGACATATCCATTAGATTTGAGTTTGTATTTAATTCATGTCCTGGGTACTCCAGAGGAATCTGTTTTTATGAGCCCAGATCAGATAAGTTAGCAAGGTTGTGGCCAGTATCAGTAATCTGCCCCAGAAGTGCAGAAGCAGATGGGCTTAATGAGAAGAAAACCATTAGATGATGCCGCCTAAGGTAACAATTAAAGGCGCTACTAATTGAAGCTCATAGGATAATGAAATTCAACACTTTAGTATAAAATTCGGCTTAATAAAATGGTCTATAAGTGATAGTTCATTATTGAAAACCTGCAAAGAGATTATCTTTATGGAGGTATTTTCCACACACATGAAAAGCAGAGGGGCAGTACATGTTGAACTTGGGCATTCCACATGCCATTGAAATTGGAATAGGACCATTGGTAGACACATAAAAGGCAACATGAGTCCTCATTTACTCTGCAATTTTCCAAAGGTTACCCACATCTATTATCTATGTATTGAGATAAACAGAACCATGTTCGACGAATGCAAGGGAACAGCAAATGACACCATTTTAATGGTGTCCATGTAAGCAACTTGATGCACATTGCTCATGAATCAAAGGTGAAATCAAGGTTTTGAATTTCAATTTCATGTTCTTCTTTGATGAACTAGGTGCTAATCTAAGAGGAGCTAGTTTGCATGAACTAAAAATGTCTACAGCCAGAAAAGATAATGCAAAAAAATTTGCTCTTTCCTTCCAAACCCAATCTCCTACCACGTTAGTCCATGGAAACATGAACCCTAGGGTTTGGGTTTGAGACATTTCAACTAATCAGAGTAACCCTGATGATATGGGTTTCTTTACCATATAATGATGTATATCATGTATTGATGCAGTGCCACTTACTATACATAGGAAAGGCCTTGATTAATAAGCCGAAGTCAATTTCCATTAAATAACTCAGCAAACCTAGTTTCCAAACAGAGTTGTCAACAATGCCAAAACAGCAATCACAATCATGATATTTAGAAAATAGTTGGACTGGAGAGGCTTATCTGGGCTTCCACCAACCGCTTCATACTCTGCACGAATCTTCTGCTTCATAGCCTCTGACAGCTCTCTCTGCAATTCAAATAGGCAACACTATTGAATCTTATTCCTTTCTCCTTCATTTAGACTTCCAAGTTTTAGATGTGTGTTCACAGAATTTGAAAATAGCTTCATCTTGTGTTATTAAAGATACGGCAAAAGAAACATGACACTTGTTTTAATCCTGCACCAAACCATGTGAACCAGAAGAGATGAACAATTTGCACACATACAAGTTCCTTCATTAGAGTCTTTAAATCAGGAAAATGCAATATATTCTTGACAACCATTAACTAAAACAAAATTAGGAGAAAAGAACTAACCTTCCCGGATGAATACTTGGCTGCCACAAATTTCTCTGGTGCAGCTTCTGCAGGACCATCATCTATCACAATACCCTGTTCAGCAAATTCCATAACAGTTTCTTAAATAAACCACCAAATTCAGGTTCTATAATAACAGTTTCTATCACAATATCCAATTTCTTAGATTCTATTCCTGTCTACCCTACTAATTTTTGTGGAAGCCAAAAGTTCCTTTTAAAGTCAAGGTCTTTGCTTGGTTAGTGGCACATAAGAAGATAAATACCAATGACATGCTACAGTTGAGGAAGCCTTTCAAAGCCTTTAGTCATGATTGGTGCATCCTCAGCAGGGGTAGTGAGACGATTGATCATCTCTTGCACTGTCCGATCACTTTAGGTTTGTAGCATAGGATCTTTTCTCAAGCGGGGATGGATTGAGTTCAGTCAGGCAGTATTCATGATATGATGGTGATCTCCTTCAAGTGTTTTGGGAATTCTAATAGAGGCAAGACTCTCTAGAGAATAGTGTGTCTCTCTTTATTGTGGATTGTGTGGAGAGATGGGAACGCTAAAATTTTTTAGGATACTTGGAGGACGCTAGAGTTGGAAGTGGGATTTTCTTCAGTTTTATGTTTCTTTTTGGGGTTACTATACAAACATTTTTAAACTCTATCCTTTGAGTGTAATTCAGCTTAACTGGCCTTCGATTTGCACACCTTAGGGTTGGGTCTATATGTTCTAGGTTCATTATACGTGTATAGGCCTTTTGTCTTTTTGTATGACACTCCTTGTTTAGAGGAGGTTTTCTCAGTTTCTTGATCAAGTTTGTACATCTTGGGGAGGACTTCTCTTAGATATTTGGTAATCCTTCTCATGTTTTTCTATTTTAATACAATTGTTCATTTCTGATCAAAAAAATAAATAAATAAACCACCAAATTCCTCGTTTTCCTTTTTCCTTTTTCAATATTCAAGATTGAATTTACTGATGTTGAAGAAATTTTTAAGAAAACAGGATGGTTAATAATTGTTCAGGGAGTTGGGGTTGCATGCTTTAGTGTCTCCTGAGAAGGCTGGGATGAGAAACTGGGATGGGGAAAGAAACTTTTAACATACCATAAAGCAAACAGAACAAATCACTTCGATTATTTTCAGCATAGGTGCAAAATTGGTATCGAGGAGTTATTTTGGCATAAAAAATGTCTTTAAATTCCGAAATTCATTGAGAAGAAGTTATGAAAACAAAAGATGCCAGTTCAAACAAGCAGCATTTGGCCAGATATTTGGGAATAATTTCAAAAAAGAATAAGATCAAGAAATGATTTGAACTCAGATGGACCATACATGCCAGAAAAATAACAAGGGTAATGCTTCCCTGGAAACGCATATGGCATAAGGGCCTCAGAAATTGGTCTATATTTAGAATAATCTGTGATGGGCAGTTGATCAAAATTTGTCTATATTTAGAATCTGCTAAAGTTTTTGAAGAATGCTGTGAATAGAAACAAATTGCACAAGCACCAAAGGCTAACAAACCTCAGGAGGATCAAATTTAGCTCCAAGGTTACTGAGTTTTGCATGGGCTTCAGCATAATCTTTGAAAAATGCTTCTTGATCTACCGCATATTTCTCAGCATATACCTGCCAAGTATGCAACATTTCATTAAAAAAATAAAAAATAAAAAATAAAATAAAATAAATGATGATGCACACCATAACTGGCTTCCCCAGAACATCAATCTGTTTTACCTTGAAAGATGGATCTTCGAAAAGAATAGCATCAGTTGGCAACACAAGTAGTTCTTCATCTATTTTTTCTTTGATGTCCTATATAAGATCACACACAATCAGCAAAATGAAGTTCTATATTTCCCCACAATCCACCTAAACACCCAGGTCTTCTTTCCTTAAATAATAATACAGGTTGTTCTGGTTCCACACCTTGAAGTAAGAATTATCAAACTTCAGCCATTGCACTGTCCAGGACTGTCCTCCTGGTGCCCCTGGTCCATCTTTCTGTCAAATAACAACAGTTGAATTAAATTCCTCAGAGTTCATTATTATCATTACTAGACTAGTTCATTAATTGATTGTCAACCAATTTTCAACTCACGTCCCATTGGAAGTAAGCAATGTTTGCAATTGTTTATTGTATACATTCTAATAGAAGCAAAATCATTAACATAAAACAACCAATAAACATGCAGACTGCAGAGTTCAAGGAGCACAATAGAGGAATGTCTGGAGGATTGGAAAGGTCTTGCATGAAGCTGAAAGATATGGTTCTCAAGTCATTATTTTGGTGGTCAGGCAGGGATAAGGGACTTTATCTGTTGCCTTTCTTGGGCTTTGTAGACAGTGGGAGGATTGGTTAGATTAGTAGTGTTGTAAGCAAGTTTTTTGAGCACTTCTTATATACATCATCTGTCCATGGGCCACACCCCTTCTTTTTGTTAGGCACCTTTTAAAACATTCTGATCTTTTTTTTTTTGATAAGTTTTAAAACATTCTGATCTATTGCCCATCCAAAAACAAGTATCACAAGGAACAAACAAAGGAAAAGTAGTGAATTGTGATGCCCAAGTGGGATAGTATAAAATGTGCAGAGCATAGCATAGCAACCCTGCATCACTAAATATCCTGGATCATATGATGATAAGAGCATACAACTAATATCAGTGGGTGGTCACTGAAAACCACTAGTTCAGTTACCTAAACTGCATGTAATTAAGCAAAGCTATTTCCACACTAGATTATAGTGGATTAACTCTATCAATGATTAGCCACATAGAAATGATCCTAAGACAACGCCTCTTCCCCTAAATGATTAGCAAATCTCCTTTTCAGGGTAGATAAGGGAAGACGAACGAGTGAATCTTTACCTTTAGTAGGTTTAAAGAAGAGAATGTTTTAATTGCTCTTCACAATGACTACAGAAATCATTTCAAAACGAGTGAATCTTTACCTTTAGTAGGTTTAAAGAAGAGAATGTTTTAATAGCTCTTAACAATGACTATAAAGAAATCATTTCAAATCTTCTATGATGGCTAATTAGCAGATTTTTCATACTAACACTTCAGTAGAAAAAGCTCAAATGAGAATACAGTTGAGGAATTCCAAACTTGAGTTGCCCTTAAAACTGCATTACTTAGCATCATTTAATAAAAATGCTGACAAATACCGTATACTTAGTCTCCGGCTTTCCCCAACCACTGCGTTCCGGTCTGGACCTTCCTAGCGTGTGTGCACCCGATAATGCAACTATTTCCTAAAGATCAAAAAGTTCAACAGTAAACATCATATATCAATAGAGATAACACTTAAGAATAAAGTAATGTGAACTTGATGAATATAACCTTGTCATTTAGCCCCATTCTGTAGAAAACATCACGTAGATGATCAGCAGGTGAAGGGGGGCCAGCAGCTAAACATCAAATCGATACTTCAAAAGTTAGTTGGTACAAATGACGATGAATTAAATCATAAATACAAAAAAACAGAAGTTCACCTAAATTTATGATTCAACAATACACTTCAAGCAAACTAATTTGCAACAGAAAAGAAAAATTAAAGCTCAAATAGAATTTGTTTACAGAATACTATACTGATTAAATCTTCCCAAAATAGGTTGAACAAGGGAAGATCCCATGCCTGTAGGTATGAAATATCAAAACTTGGTCAAAAGAGCAAGAGAAGAAGGATGGATCGTCCCCACAAAATATAAGAATCTGATCAGAAATGTGACTTAAGCTCCTCCACTATATAAGGAAACCTATACAAAAACTAGTCCAATTATGGCTATTTATCAAAACTGATCAAAGCTCCTCTCACTGTTGTCCACTTTTTTTTTTTATTTACAAGCCAAACGCCAATTAAGTTGAATAACATTGAGGGGAGTGCCTTTAAATGTAGTAGTACAAGAAGCCCATAAAGAGGAATAGAAATGAAGTAGATCTCACAATGTCTCTACCATCCTCCACTTGTCCTTAAAGATCCTATCATTTCTCTCTCACCACACAATCCAAGGAAAAATAAGGCAAACAATTTGCCAAAGGGTCTTGCCTCTAACGGAACTCCCCAAACCTCTAAAAGAGATGGTCATTATGTTGCATATGCTCCTGGGCAAAACCCAATCCATCTTGGCTAGACTAAATAACTTGTGCCATTATGTCGCATTTATTTCCACCCTGATCCTTTTGAACCCCACATATATATCAGAGAGGCATCAAGCTTTGCCAAATACACTATTGAATTCATACATGCTCCACTTAGTCACAGTTATCTTACCAGCAGCAGGAAGCCTCCCTTCTTCTGGGCACTGTTCAGGTCCTGAGGCATCCACCCTTCCATACTTCATGGGGATTTTGGGTCCGCCAGCCTCCTGAAATTTTGAAGGACTTGGTCAATATATATTTTTTTAAATAGCTCAGCAATTTCAATTAACATTGACTCCAATGGAAGATTAAGCAAGACCTCCACGGCAGTAGCACTGGCCAATTGGAATAAGTCTGCATATGTCACACCAGAATACTTGTCTTTGATAGGCTGAAGAAGTTTCACTGCATTAACAAGACCTGAGATGCCAGATTGTGAGGACAATGTCTGTCAACCAAACTAAATTATAAACAATGTCAAACCATTACCTGCATTGGCCCCATGTTTCAGCTCAATTTCAAATCTCAGACTTCCATTTGCTCCACCTCTTAGAGGCCACTCCTCAATGTTCTTGTTATAAGTACCTGCATCATGCCATCCTAGGCGAACCTGTTTCAATGAAAAAAAGGTATAATATATATATGTACCAAGAGAAACCATTTTTACTTATCTTTCTACTTTGTCTTAGCATCTAAATAAACATATCCAAAGGTCGTTTTTTTAAAAAGACCATCTCCTTGATGCCTAGTTAACATTTTGTTACAGCTAAATTAAAATCTATAGTTATTATATTTATGTTATTTTTTAATTATATATACATATGTATGTGTATATATATATATATATATAGACGCACACACATATATTTTAATCACATAATTTTATTATTTTGTTAATTTTATTTTACCTTTTGTGAATGTTCTAGGTGGGGGAGATTTTTTAAGAGAATTAGGGATTTTGATGTATCAAACCAAGCTTTTTATATTAGATATTTGGTAATATAAAAACTCTACTATGATATGTTCTATTGTTTTAATTGGTTTGCAACAGGTGAAATTTGGTTCGTGGAGTCAAATCTCTACAACAATTTGAGTTTAAAGATTGTTGTATATTGGGGAAGAGAGTCAATCAACTTTGTTTAGAAGAGGCAAAATTTCTCTCAAGAGAAGCGCATCTGGATGTCTTTATCAGATTTTTTTAATCCCTATCCTTTTCCAATTAATATAATAGTTTATTCTTACTATTGATTGTTGGAATTTAGATGAAGTACTTTTCTGATTTATATAATATTTTATTATTATTAGTGATTGTTAGAATTTGGATGAATTACTTTTCCATTGATTGCTTCCTAAATTAATATTGTTTCTAATATACTTATCTTTGTACCAATGAGAAAGCCTTTATGCTTATATCTCTCTTTGTCTTTGCATCTAAACAAGCAAACCAGACACATCCAAAGATCCTTTTTAAAAAGACTATTTCCTTGATGCCTAGTTAACATTATGTCAAACTACTTAAAAAATCATAGACCTATGCCATCCAACAAGCACAACAGCATAAAGCTCAGATAGGGAATACCTGATGGGAGACTAACAAAAACTGAAGATTTGTAAGATTACACATGAAAACATGAATAAGTATCAATGTGAGATGAAAAAAATTAACACTAGTTTTCTAGATCTGTTGATTTTATAACCTCTTCTCTAGTGTGCTGGTCCTTCATCTTCCTTTAGTTTTGCTTTTATTTTTGACATGTCAACATGAGAAAAGAATTAAGACTCATCATCCAAATTTAATATAAAATGATTTAAACAGATAAATATAAATATATTATTTATAAACGTTTTTTTCTACTAAACAATGTCAAAAGTTTCCCAACATACAAATTAAAAGTAATAGCTAGTCACATATATTCCCAATCCTTCTATTACACTAATCACTAAGGTTATGTTTGGTTAGTCAAACAAAATAGGATAGAATTTACATATCCTAAGATATCGTTTGAAATGATTTAAACAGATAAATATAACTATATTATTTTTAAACTTTTTTTTCTAATAAACAATGTCAAAAGTTTCCCAACATACAAATTAAAAGTAATAGCTAGTCTCATATATTCCCAATCCTTCTATTACACTAATCACTAAGATTATGTTTGGTTAGTCAAATAAAATAGGATAGAATTTACATATCCTAAGATATCATTTTCAAATAGGATAAGATATCCTAGGATATTATATCTAATAATATATGTTATATCATCCTCATGTTTGATTTGTAAAATGAATAAGAAATGGAATGTAAACTATATTGCATTTCAATCAAAAGTATAAATCTCTCATGTTTAGTATTATTTGAAAATCATTCTATAATTAATAATTTAGCTAGTGTTTGGACACACTATTTTTTCTTTAAAAATAAAAAGTCCAATTCAAAAAAGTAAAAAATTTTCCTTGTATTCTTAAAAACTCTTTTCAATTTTTAAAAATTTGAGGAAGTGAAATTTTTTTATGTTCTTAAGTTTTAAAATTTTTTAAAGTGTTTTCAAATATATAGTATCTACCTAACTTTTGTTAAAGAATTCCTATATTTTATATAAGACTTTCTATTTAAAAAAAAAAAGAAAAAAGAAAGAAATGTATCGAAACATCCACCAATAAGTAATTTTTTATTTCTTTATTAATAATATTCATGATTAAAATATTTAAAATTTATAAATAAAACACATTACATTATATTATTAAATATATAGAAGCATTTTGAATCTATTAAATATTATATTAAATGATACTACATATTTTAGGTTGTACTAATACATTTTTTTTTTAATTCTTTTATTTTTTGGACTAAAAAATTTAAATTCATAGTCAAAAGCCTTTTTATAAATGGGTAATAAAAAAAAATTTAAAGAAAAAAATAGAGGAAAGGAATAAATATATGATCCATAGGATATGCATATCTCATATCTCAACTTAAAATTATTGTATTCCATGTAGAAGGGATATAGAAAAGGGAAAAATTATCTAAAAAGGTAGGTTGAGAATGATAAGGATCTTAAAGGGTTGCTTAGTTTGTTTCAATCCATTGGAGGATAGCAAAAATGAAAAAAAAAAAAAAAAAGGTCCTCCAAAGGCAAAAATCCTGAAAATATCCTTCAACTAAAACCCCAAAATACAGCTTTTTGTCATGCTGTGTACTTGTGCTGCACTCCAATTTACCTTTCCTAAGAAGTAATTTCCATACCACAGGTTATCAAAATTAATACCTTTTCTATTTTCTGTGATCCATCCCAAACCCAACCTAATTATCGATATGCAGATTGGCATCAGAACAACTACAACCCATGAATGGGCTGCACAAGTTGTGCAAATGGGTTGAAGAACAGGGCTTGAGACGAGCTGCCGTGACAAGTGCTCCAAGATTAGGGCAGGAAAAAAGAATGGGAGAGAGAGAGCGAGAGAGAGAGAGTGAGCGCGGTAGCGAGCGAGCTCGTGAGGTCGGAAAAAGGCGAGATTACGCCGACGAGGGAGATGAAGATAAGGAGGGGTCTCGAAGAAGGCGAAGGGGGAGCAGGTTCGCAGTAGAATCCAAGGTGTTTGAGCTGGAGCTTTTAGAGAGAAGAGGAAAATCCCAAATATTTATAGAGGAAAGTAAAGGGGGAGTCTCGTCTTGGGTCAGAATGGGAGTGGAGAGTTTAGGGTTCCTAATGGAGGGACTAAACTACTGTATAAGGGACGAGAAGGAAGACAGATGGGTGAAGGAATGGAAGGAACAGGGGAGATCCTTCTCTCTGCTGCGAAGTGCAAATAAAGCGGGATGCTTCCTCCGGCTAGGGGTAACTGATTTGGAACGAAAACAATACTGTATCTTCATCCCAAAAGGCAGAGGAGGAAAAAAGGGATGGGCTGCAATGGCGGAAAATCTACAGATTCTGTGCAGGTCAGTCGATAGAAGAACAATATGCAAGAAGAAAAGGTAGGGGGAAACATGGATGTGAAGAGAACGTTCGCGGAAGTGGTGAAGAGACCGATCTGTAGAGTTGCAGTGAAGGTGAAAAGGGAGGAAACCATAGGACTTTTACAGAAATTGGATCATTGTGATGTGGCGAGTTGGAAAGATAGGTCAGGGGGAGAAGATGACCTTGCGAAGGTGGGGCAAATCTGGGCAAAGTCGTGGAACCTCAAGGGTAATTTAGCGCTGGCTAAGCTGGATAAGGAAAGAGTGTTGCTGGAATTTGAAAAATTGGAGGAGGCCAGACGCGTTGTCTCCTCTGGGAATCACGCGATGAAAGGAAGCCAGGTAAGGCTGGAATACTGGAGTCCAAGGAGTGGATGTTGGGCAGAGGAGGAAGAGAGAAAGGAAGCCTGGGTGAGGATAGTTGGGCTTCCAATCTCATTTTGGAGTCCAGAAATATTGAAGAAAGTGGGGGACGAATGTGGAGGGTTCATCGCAATCGATGAACAGACGAAGTTGATGGGTGAACTCCAATGGGCCAGAATCTTGGTGAGATTGAGAGGAGAACTTAGACCGAGCATTCTGGAAATTGAAGCGGAGGAGGAGATTTACGTGGTGTCCTTATGGTGGGAGTGTTGGCCGGTGATGAAGAGAAAACGCAGAAACGAAGGTAGCCGTCGGAGCAGTGAGGTTAGGGGTGAGGAGATGTCACGCGCGGGGCAGCGAGTGACGAAGGAGTGGGTGAGCGTGAGGCCCGAGGCGCAGAACCCGTCAGGTGATGGGATGGATGTGCAGGGGGCGGGGCCGGGTCGGGTTGAGGTCAGCCCTGATCTAAGCCCGACATCACGGACCTAGGCTTCAAATGACAAGATTCATTCTTTAAGTCCATGTCCGGGCCCAAAGTTGAGCGGGCCCATGGACTTGAAAAAAAAAGGGGTGGATGTAAGTGATTATGGCCCAGATGCAGGCCCGTCATTTAGAATGGAAATTGTGGGCTGCTACGCTAATGGCCCAGCTTCGTCTTTAATCCGTCCGTCAAACGAAGGCCCAAGTGGGTCAAAGGGCTGCTCCCAACAGCCCGATCCTGGTGGTAATCAAAGGGAGGACCCAAAATCGTCAGTAGCCCAAGAGGAGATGGGCTCCCTGTTGCAATGTCTCGTCCCCAGTCATCTTCCTGCACCAGAGCCGTTCGTTGCGAGGGAGTCTGACGACACAAGGAAGATCCAAGGTGAGGTCAGGCTGACAGAGACGGATAGGGCGCTCGAAGAGGAAGCAATGAGATATGGAATGGGGTCTAGTTCTTGGGGGAAAAGGGATTTAGGGGATCCTCATCTCAATTCTTTTCTTTTTGATCGGACTCCGGAGGGGGAGTTTTTCGATCATTCTGGGGATTTGGGTGAGGCAATTCGGGCTGATAATTCATTGTGGCTTACAGTGTATGAGGCTAGTAATGAAAGGATGAATGGCTGCAAGGAATTGGGACTATCCAAAAGCAGTAGTGATAAAGGCAGGGGAATGAATGGGGTTGGGGACATATATGATGCTCAAGTTGAAAGAAGGGAACTGGAGGGCAAATGGGAAGAGAGTGGGTTGGCGAGGTTCAGCCAGTTCCTGGGATTCCCCACGGAGGGGTTAGAGAAGGAAATACTGAATCTTTTTACCAAAATCAGAAAAAGACGGGAGAAAATTCATAGCAAAGAGCTATTGGAAAAGTCTAAATTTGAAAGGGAGCTAAGAAGGTTGGAATGCTCCATAAATTATGAGGGGGAGATGAAACAGAAAGGCTCGGTACAGGGCAAAGGGCGCCAAATTGTGATTGTCCAATGAAGGTGAAAATTCTAAGCTGGAATGTAAGGGGAGCAAATGATAGCTCCAAAAGAAAAGTGATTAAGACGTTTATAAGAAATCAGAGGGTGGACCTAATTTGTATTCAGGAGACAAAAATGCAAGTTATGACGGATAGCATAGCGAGAAGTTTAGGCTCTGGGAGATTCCTAGATTGGAAAGCTGTGAATGCGGAGGGGGCTTCGGGAGGAATTTTTATATGTTGGGATAAGAGGACTTTGGACATTATAGATTGGGAGGAGGGACAGTTCACATTATCTTGCAGATTCCGGAACGTTGAAAATGGGATTGTCTGGGTGTTTACGGGAGTATATGGCCCGTTCTCTAAAGTGGAAAGGGATGCGTTATGGGAAGAGTTTGGGGCAATTAGATGGCTGTGGGAAGACCCCTGGTGTGTAGGGGGGGATTTTAACATTACTTTGTTTCCGAGGGAAAGGAGTAGACAAAGGAGAATTAGCTCAGCAATGAGGAAATTTGTTGAAACTGTGAATGATCTTGGGCTGGTGGATCTTCCTCTTCAGGGGGGAGAATGTACTTGGAATGGGGGCCAGAATAATCAGAACTGGGCTCGTTTGGACAGATTTCTGGTGACTCCTTGCTGGATAGACCAATTCAGTGGGATTAATCAATGTAGACTGCCCCGTCCGGTATCTGATCATTTCCCAATAATGTTAGTGGGGGGTGGGATAAGACGTGGGCCGATTCCATTCAGATTTGAAAACATGTGGCTTAAGGCTGAGGGTTTCAAAGAGCTGATGCGCAGCTGGTGGCAAGGAATTGATGTAAGGGGCAGTGCTAGTTACAAGTTGGCTACCAAGATGAAGGAAATAAAAAAGAAGCTAAAAGTCTGGAATAGGGAAGTCTTCAGCAAGCTGGAGAGCAATAAATTCGAAGTCTTGCAGCAGGTGGAATTCTGAGATAGGGAGGAAGACGAGAGAGTTCTGACTGTGGAGGAAACAGAGTTGAAGAAAGAGGCAAAAGAAAATTACAGAAAATGGGTGATGATGGAGGAAACTCACTGGAGACAGCTCTCAATGGAAATATGGCTAAAGGAGAGGGATAGAAACACGGGGTTCTTTCATCGTATGGCAAGTGCTCACCGTAGAAATAATTCTCTGGAGAGAATTAAGATCAATGGGGAATGGCTTCTAGAGGAGCAGGAAATTAGGGAAGGAATTGCTAATGCGTTTAAAAATTTTCTATCAGAAGATACGGGGTGGAAGGCGGATATTAGGAGAATTCAGCTTGAACAGATCAGCCATCAAGAGGCTGAGAATCTGGAGAGGCCCTTTTCAGAAAGAAGAAATCCATGCGGCCCTGATGAAGATGAATGGGGATAAAGCCCCTGGCCCGGATGGCTTTACTCTGGCCTTTTGGCAAAGCTGTTGGGAGTTTATCAAGGAGGAGATTCTAGAAATGTTCAAGGAATTCTACGAACATAGCTCTTTCCTCAAGAGCCTCAACAATACTTTCTTGGTGTTGATTCCCAAGAAAAGTGGGGCTGAGGACCTAGGAGACTTTAGACCCATTAGTCTACTTGGGGGGTTGTACAAGTTATTGGCTAAAGTGCTAGCTAACAAACTGAAGACAGTGGTTGGAAAGGTGGTCTCTACTTCTCAGAATGCCTTTGTGAGGGGAAGACAAATTCTTGACGCCTCCTTAATTGCAAATGAAGTGATAGACTCGTGGCAGAAACGAAAAGAAAAGGGTCTTATATGTAAGCTGGATATAGAAAAAGCTTATGATAGTATCAACTGGAAGTTTCTGTTGAAGGTGTTGCAAAAAATGGGTTTTGGGCCAAAGTGGGTGGGGTGGATGTGGAGCTGCTTATCCTCAGCCAAATTTTCAGTGTTGGTTAACGGTGTGCCTGCAGGTTTCTTTCCTAGCACTAAAGGTCTTAGACAAGGAGATCCCCTGTCTCCTTATCTCTTTGTTATAGGGATGGAAGTGTTAGATGTTCTTATTAGGAGAGCCGTGGAAGGGGGCTTCTTATCAGGGTGTAATATAAGGGGTGGCAGTGAACCCTCTATGATCATATCTCACTTGTTTTTTGCTGACGATACAATTATATTCTGTGAGGCCAGAAAGGAGCATTTAACCCATTTAAGTTGGATTTTATTCTGGTTTGAAGCGGCATCAGGCCTAAGGATTAATTTAGCCAAGAGTGAAATCATTCCAGTTGGAGAAGTGGTGGAGATGGAGGAGTTGGCTGTTGAGCTAGGTTGCAGGGTGGGGTCCTTACCTTCTCAGTACTTGGGTCTTCCCTTAGGGGCTCCTAATAAAGCGCCCTATATGTGGGATGGGGTGGAAGAGAGAGTCAGGAGGAGACTAGCTCTTTGGAAAAGGCAATATATTTCTAAAAGGGGAAGAGTCACTTTAATAAAGAGTACTTTGGCTAGCATGCCAATCTACCAAATGTCTATCTTCAGAATGCCCAAGATTGTTGCTAGAAGACTTGAGAAAGTGCAAAGGGATTTCTTGTGGGGAGGGGGAAATATGGAGGGGAAAATTCATTTGGTAAATTGGGAGGTGGTATGCACGACAAGGATAAAGGTGGGCTAGGCCTTAGAAGCTAGCCATGTTGAACAAAGCTCTGCTTGGTAAGTGGATATGGAGATTTGCTTGTGACAAAGATAATCTTTGGAAATAAGTGATCAAGGTGAAGTATGGGCAGGAGGATTTTGGGTGGAGGCCAAAGAAGGCTAATGGGGCAGTGGGAGTAGGGGTTTGGAAAGAGATTTGGAAAGAATCAGATTGGTGTTGGAATAACATGACTTTCAGGGTAGGGAAGGGCAACATGATCAGATTTTGGACAGATGTGTGGTGTACAGAGTCAGCGCTGTCCCATTGTTTCCCTCATCTCTTTGGTATGACGGTCCAAAGGAATGCAACGGTTGAGGAAATGTGGGATCAAAACTCGGGGCAAGGAAATTGGAATCTAAATTTTTTGAGGGATTTCAATGATTGGGAGATGGAGTTGGTTGGGGATTTTCTATATATATTGAGGGGTCACAAGCCCTCTCTGGAGGAAGATTCAATCCTATGGAGGAAAGGAAAAAGAGGTCAGTTCAGGGTCAAGGAAGCGTATAGTTTGTTGGCGAGGTCTGCTGATACAGGTTTTCCTTCTAGGAGCATTTGGGTGGCAAGGGTGCCAACTAAAGTTGTTTTTTTTTGCGTGGGAGGCGACTTGGGGGAAGGTGCTCACTTTGGATAGACTTCAAAGAAGAGGGCTTCAACTTCCAAATCGCTGCTTCCTGTGTGGTTGTGAGGAAGAAAGTGTAAATCATATCCTTATTCATTGTACAGTGGTTAGAGCTCTATGGGATATTGTTTTTGGTTTAGTTGATGTGAAATGAGTTTTTCCAGAAAGTGTAAAGGAGGTCTTAGCTAGTTGGAGGGGCTCGTTTGTGGGAAAAAAAAGGAAAAAGATTTGGGACGCCATTCCGTTGTGTATTTTTTGGACGGTGTGGAAGGAGAAGAATAGATTAGCTTTTAGGGGAGGTGTGTTGAATGTGCAGAAGTTAAAGAATTTTTTTGTTTGTAATCTTTGGAGTTGGGCCAAATTGTATGTAGGTGAGGAGGCGTTCTCCCTTATAGGTTTCCTAGAGTGGATAGCTTCCATTTAAAGGGAGGTGATTCTTTTGTTGTTTTTTGAGGCCTTAGCTGCCTTGTATACTCCCTGTATACCTTGTGGCGTTGTGCCTTTTGAATGAATATCCTTTACTTATCAAAAAAAAAAAAAACTAAAACCCCAAAATACATCGGTATGATGTATTGGATGCTAATGAAGATATTTTTTTTTTTCGATCAGAGATGCTAATGAAGATATGAAAAGGAATATATAATACTTTTACTTTTATTATAAAATATATGCACAATACAAATATATGATACTTACAACATAAATATACTAACATTCGAGAGAAAAAACTTAATCTAGTTAGCTAGTCTATTACATGCATATCTAAGAAAAAAGGAAGGCTTGGCATTAGGAAGCCTTTTGCTCTCAATGACTCTTTGTTAGGCAAGTGTAGTTGGAGATTTCCCTTGGAAAGTGAGTATGTGGAAGTGGGCGATAGTTGTGAAGCTTGGGGAGGACGAGTGAGGATGATGTTTTGAGGTGCTAAGAGGGGCATATAAAGTCGGGTTTTAGAAGGCTATTGGTTAAAAATAGGAGGATTTTAAAAGCAAAGTACACTTCATTATAGGGAATGGGAGGATGGTTAAATTTTGGTTAGATAAGTGGTGTGGAAAAGCATTGCTAAAAGACTTTTTTCCTACTTTATTTATCATTGCTAGATCAAAGGAGTCGTGGCTATCCAATATGTGAGAGCAAGATGGGGGAAGGGGGGTCATTGGAATCCCTATTTCTCTATACAATTCCATGATTAGAGTTAAAGGTGGTGGTGGCTTTCTTGCAACTTCAAAAGCAAGTAGTAAGGCAAGACTTAGAGTATAGAATGGTTGGAGCCAAGGAGTGGAAGTTTCTCGATTAAAGATTTCTATTACTTGTTGGTGCCTAGTGGTTCAAAGATTTTCCCAACTAGAGTCATTTCAAACTCGTGGATCCCGATAAGAGTAGGCTTTTTTGCACAGGAAGCAACATGGGGAAGAAGGTTGGCTCTAGATCTCTTGAAAAGAAAAAAGGTGTCTCTACTGAATAAAAGCTATAAGTGTAAAAAGAAAGAGGAATCTATCAATCACATGTTTCTCCATTACTCTACAACAAGGATCCTACAACAATTGGTTTTTTCTTCATTCAAATTGAAATGGGTAATTCACTCCTCAATTAAACCAATGTTACAAAGTTGGAATGGATCTTATGTAGGAAGAAGGTTGAAGAGAGCTTGGTTGTCTATCCTTTTTTAGACCATTTCGCATGACATAATGGGAGAGCTTTTGATAATGTGGAAATTTTAGAACAATTGCTTAAATCCTCTTTTATGCATCATTTCTTCAAAGGTGTTAGACTTCACTTGGATGGGTATTCTATGTCTATGATAAATTTTGTTCATTTTTTAAGGGAAAATTAGCTTGGAAAAATTGTTGTACTCTTCTTTCGTCTCTCTTTTTGCTTGTCGCCTTTAGTACACTCCACGTGTACTTTAGTGTGCCTTAACTTCATTTTTTCATGTATTTTCTCTTTTTGTTTTTTAATATTATTTTTCGTTTGTCTATCAAATAAATAAATATACTAATATTATGATATATTGCGACATTACCTAATTTGGAAATTTTTTAACTTTTTTTACAAAACTAATAAATTTGTGAGATCATACTATACTCCCTAAGCCAAATAAAGTACCAATTTGAATTCATAAGCCTTGTAGGTTTTTTATAAAAATTATTAAGCAATTTTAATGTATCGAATGGATGATGCTAATACACTAGTATGATATGTTAATACCACTACCAATAAGGTATAAATAAACATCTCTAAAACCTTTATTATAAAGGTATAACACAATTGCACTACACTTATTATACAAATACACTAACATTAAGATACATTCCCACAGAACGATACTTAAAAAATTTTAAACTTTTTTACAAAACTAATAATCATTTGTTATCATGCTATACTCTCGAGCAAATATTTGTACATTATTTGGTTGATGGGTGTTTTTTTGAGATAACAAGGTTATGAATTGGTTACTCACGAGCAAATGCAAAGTTTGTTGCAACGTGTACAAAATGGCACAATGACTTTGGGGTTTGGTTTTCATATCAAATATTGGAAATTAACTTTCCTCTTCTACTCATTTTTTATAAAAAGAAATCAAATAAAATAAACAACTAAAGAAATGTATTTCAAAAAACTTAGTTTTTTTTTATAGGTAAAAGCAATTATAGTAAAAAGAAAAGAGTATACACGATGTACACAAACAAAAAGTAAAAAAACTTAGTTTTATAATAAAGTAAGAATATATATATATATATATATATATATATATATATATATATATTTTCCTTCCTTTTTTTTTTGTTTTTCCTTTTTATGAAATTTTTTCTTGATTTTAATTTTATTGATTTATTTTTTCCTATTTTCTCTCTTCCCTGGTTTTTTTCAACTTCATTTAAGCAATCTCATTGCTTTTTTTCTCATATTTGTATGGAGTAATTGACAAGAGGTAAATCATGTAAAATTGTCTTCTCATAAGTTGGGTCCTCCAAAGGAATTTAATAACTAGATAACCCTTTATTTCCTCGTTTTGCAAAAAACACCCTTTTAGATAATTTTTCAATAAAAAAAGTTTGATAAGTTATCACATCTGAATGAAGAGATAATTTATCTCATCTCCACCAACCAACAAACATGGATTGAATATTTGGATTGTAAACCAAACATGCTTTAAAAGTAATGCAAAGGTAACCAACTGCCCAAGTTGCTTCATCGAAAAAACACAATCAATTTTTTTTCTTCCAAAATAAAAGGCATTTATATGTCTCACAATTCCAAACATTGGTTAAGACTTAGGAGAGAATAGCATAACTCTTAAAAGTAAAACCAGAAAATACTATGGGTGAGGACCAGCTATACAGGAATAATGGTTTCAAAAGCAGCGGATTATAAAGAAATTGTTTCACAGCCAGTGTTGGATGGACATTCATGTCGAGAAATGGTAGCAAAAGAAGGAGGAGATTATGCTATAATTTATTTTAAAGCGAAATCATCTAGAAATTCAACAATAGATTTCATTGAATCAGAAAACTGCATCACCCAAAAAAAAAAAAAAATCCAAACAAGAAATTAAAATTGAGCGCATTACCAAAATAGGATGACAAAAATTAGATTTGAGAAGCTCCTTGATGTCTTCTCTAGCACTCTTCAGCTGATCCGGATCGGATGCCGAGCAGTTCGGAGCCGCCACGGAGCTGAAACCCAAACCACCGCTGGATGCACGGACCGAAGTCGTTTTCTGCCAAAAAAAAAAAAGGAAAAAGAAAATGAGGTTCAGAATCAATACAATCGCATAAAAATATAGACATGAAAATAGAGAGAAAGAGAACCTGACGATGGAGGAGGTGAGAGAGCAGAGGAGAGGATCGGAGGCATTTGAGAGAGGAAAGGGAGAGTGAAGAAGGAGAAGGAGTTGAAGACGAAGTTGAAAAACCGAACCGCGCTCTGGGAAGGAGGCGGGAGGAGACCGCGGCGGCGCCACTCAGAGAAGCCATTTGCGGTGGTGTCAAAGAGAGTGAGAAAGCTTCCGCCATTGGATTTCACTTTCCTCTTTTATGTGTGTGGCTGCCTCACTCTTTTTTCGGAATCACCAATTGGAGCCAACTTATAGGTGTCGTTTGGCTGTGGGTTTGCTTTTATCCACTCCCTCTCCTGTTTGGCTGTTTTCCGACTTTATCCTGTATATTTCTCTATTCTCTTCTTCTCACCAAACATTCCTCGGCATGAATCGAAGATCTCACAACCATAATATGTTTTTCGCTCCTTATAATTTTAGTCCACAATAAAAATATTTATATCTTGTATATTATTATATACATTTTCTTTTTTATCCCTCCATATCCGTGTTTGATGAACAAGATTTTTTATTAGTTTCATATACGATGGGCCATGAGTCGTTATAATTTGATTCAAATAATTAAAATAAAAATTATCATTTATTTATTTATATTTTTAAATAATCTAACAAAAAAATTTAAAGTTTTTAAATAAAAACAATATTAGAATGAGTAAAGAAACATATGGTTTGTTTGTTAGTGTTTGAAAATATATATATATATATATATAATAATTTTATTAAAAAATAAAAATAAAAGTAATTATTTTTTGTGGACTTATTCTTCATGAAATTATTTAAAAATTAATTTTTAAGATAAAAAATATATATATTGGTTAACCATTTTCAAAGAGGGCTGTTTGACAGCCCAATAAATTTGACTTCATTGGTCTGTTTGGTGGGCCTGCCTTGATCCTCAAGCAATTGACCCGCCTCCAGAGTGGACTAGTGGAGTGCTCATTATTTTATTTATTTTTAAAATTAAAAAGATATCTTAATCAATCATAGATGCCTTGTTTGAGTATGATCACACTGACATCCTTTATTTTACTTTATGAGGTATAAATTATTTTATACCCTTTATTATACATCGTACCTCGTATTTGGTTCTGTATTCTTTTTTCATTATCTAATTATAATTGTGACATTAATTTTCAATCATTTAAATTACAATTATCGGTGGAGTTTTATTTTCATAATTTAATTTCCTTTATGTTTCTCAATTAATTTTAATAACCGTAATTTGTAATATTTATATAAAACTTTAATTTAATAATTAAACGAGAATGATTAATTATTAATTAATGTCTTAGTTTCAAATTAAAATATTTATTTTCTTTGAATTTTTACCCATTAAATATGCACATTTACAAATCATTTCTTAATTTCTTAATTATAATTTTTTTTTTTTGAAAATAGACTATGAACAGAATATCTACAAATTCTATTAAAAAACGAATCACGATAATCTTTGAAACCAAACTTTATATCATTTTTACTAAATTTTGACTACTAAATAATGAACTTTATATTACAGATACATTTTTTAACTAAACATTATGTTATTTTATTTGTTTCCTTATAAATACGACAACAATCATTTAGATCTTAAAATAATTTCAAATATCATTTATTACTAATATAATAAAACTATGAATATTACTTTTTGTTGTAACAATCTATCATTATTTTTTAATCACCTTCAAATTTTAATTTTAAGAACTCCTTATTTCTAATAGCTAACACGCAATTTCTTAAAGTCATACATTTTGTAATAATTATTAAAATATTACATATATGTTTACTTACAACTATTTTTATAGTTCCATTCAAGTTTTGGTAACTCAATTTGATGCACTCTCACTTATTATTTTTTATAATTGAGTCATTAATCTTAAAGATTTTTTAACTTTAAGATAGTTTTCTCGATAAAAGGAAAAGGATTTGATTTGATCTTCCAAAAAAATACCCGATTTCTATTAATCCATACATTTGATAAGACAACAACAAATTTTTTATAGGAGTATTGCAAATTTTGTAGTTAAGTTTATATTCTATATACACCATTTTAAGCCAAGATAGAAAGTTACCTCCATACAAAAAAAGTGTAGGACAATTAAAAATGAAAATATCAGTTTCCATGTGCATAATGGTAACTTAATTTTACAAATATATCAAAATATATCAAAAAATACAAATGAGAGAAAAATAGATGGGCACTTTGGCATCATAATTGATGTGATGTAAATTATTTTAATTCACAAAAGAAACCAAGGCAATTGGAAGCATATTTTTTGTATTTGATTCATCTTATCTTTATAATGAACTAAATAATTTTTTATATAACGGTGTTCGTTGACTTTCTCAATCAATTTTGGCAATGATGGTAGTTTTTTAGCTAAAGTTTAAGTTAGGAGTCATGAGTCTTGTCAGTATGGACATTCAAGTTATCAGGTGTGGGTATTCAAGTTAGTTAAAATATATATTTAAACTTAATCATAGTCAAGTTATAATTAATGAAGAATTTTTAGTTTTAAGAACCCATTGTTTATAGTAGCTAACACACCATTTCTTAAAGTTATACATTCCGTAATAATTATTAAAGCATTACATATATGTTAACTTACAACTATTTTTATAGTTCCATTAAAGTCTCTAGTAACTCATCTTAATGCACTTTCACTTTTTATTCTATATGATTGAAACATTGAAATTTAATTTAAATATTCCATCAATGGAAGGAATCCAATGAATCACTTTTTCCACCATTTGAGAGACATTGCATCATTCGTATTAAAAATAGGAGTCAATCATATAATCTTAAAGATTTTTTAACTTCAAGGTAGTTTTCTCAATAAGAGGAAAAGGGTTTGATTTGATATTCCAAAAAAAAAAACACTCGGTTTCTATTAATCCATACATTTCATAAGACAATGACAATTTTTTTATAGGATGATTGCAAATTTTGTAGTCAATTTTATACTTTTTATACACCTATTCAAGCCAAAATAGAAAGTTACCTTTTTAAAAAAGAAGTATAGGACAATTAAAAATGAAAATATCAATTTACATGGATATAATGGTAACTTGATTTTACAAATATATCGAGATATATAAGAAAAAACAAATGAGAGAAAAAGAGATAGACATTTTGGCATCCCAATTGATGTAATGTAAATTATTTTAATTCACAAAAGAAATAAATACAATTGGAAGCGTGTTTTTTGTATTGGATTCATCTTATCTTTATAATGAACTGAATAATATTATATATAACAATGTTTGTTGAATTTCTCAGTTAATTTTGGTGGTAATTGCAACTTTTTAGCTAAAATTGAAGTTATGAATCACAAGCCTTGTCGGTATGGACATTTAAGTCATCGAGCATGGATATTCAGAAGTACATATCTGCATATTACCCTGAGGTTGTGCTTTTCTCTAAAGGGTACTTGGTGGGCAAGTACCTATTTTTGGTACCACTGGCAATATATAAACCTAGTAATATGTCCTTTTCTTCCATCTCATATGCATCATTTTAGTCTAGCTCTAATATACTTTTAAATCTTTTAGCTTCTTTATAATTTCAGCTACATTAAGTAAGGGCCCTGAATTGGCCCGAATTTCAGGAGTCTGGCTTAAACCCATAAGTGGTCTAATCACCCTTATAGTTACAATTGTTGGTTTCGATTTTTAAACTTATAGTAGGCTTGAGACTGGGCAAGATTTTTAAACTTTCATGGTCCAGTGCCCAAGCCCATGAACTTACAGTAGGCTTGGAACTGGGCCTATGGCGTTGCATTCATTATTATTATTGTTTTAAAAAATCACTAAAAGGGAATACCCATTTCATTACCAAATATTTGCAGAAAATCTGAATTATTTATTAGAAAATAATGCTGAAAATACCTATTTTATCCTTTAAAATCTTAATTAGTTGCTAAAAAAAGCTTTAAAATTATTTTATTCGTATTTTTTCCATAAAAATCTCAATTACTTTTTAAAATGCTAACAATTTGTTTCTAGGAAAAAAATATTATTAGAAATTATTTTATTCCTAAAATATTCTAAAAAAAATAACTGTAAAAATTATTTCTCACTCGAGCTATTTTTCAAAAAAAGAAAACTTAATATAATGACGATTTTATTCTTAAAATTATTCAGGAAACTTCAAGCTATTTGTTTATTAACTTATTCCTCGGTATTTTTAGAAAAAAAATCCATTAACCATTTACTACTTAAACTTATTCACAAAAATATTTTCAGAAAAAAAAATCTTGGTGGTTTCAGAAACAAATACTACCTTAGTCAATAAATGATATTGTCGTATATTTTAAAATTTTAAAAAAATCAAAATTCAAATTAAAAGAAAAACAATAAAAAGTTATACAAACTATTTAATATATTTTCTAATTATTTTTTCTTATTCTAAATATATATCATATTTTTTTATCCAAAAAATATATTTTTGCCCATTATTTCTGCAAATGATATATAACATATTTTTAAGTAATTAAAAATAAATTTGATTTTTAAAATTTATTTTTTTATTTTTTTAAAATCATAGTATAAAAATACGATCATATAAGACTCTTTTAATAATTATAATTAAAATAAAAATAAAATCGATGCCTTGATCTCAACTCAAGCAGAGGTGGCACATTGCGTGTGATTGGCCCTAGTGTTTGTTGCACCGGTCCCGCCGGCCTCAACGGAAATACCTAACTCCAAGAAAATTATGGAGATCGCCGGTTACGTCAGGGCATCACCGTAATCAATTAGCTAAACCGTGCCCTTCTCAAACAATATTTTCTCCGTTTTCTTTCTTTTCGAACACGTAATCTGTGCCCACAATTCTTGCTCTCCACAAATCAGGGGATTACTATGTCAGACAATGATATAATTGGGACCCACGTGAACATATCCAGCTCCATAATCTCATATATATATTTTAAAATTATAAAATATTTATAATAATAATAATTTATTATTATTATTTTGGGGTTGTGCGAGGCAGATGAAACCTATGGTTTATTGGGTTGTTGCACCTTGTTTTTCAATTTTTTATTTTTAATAATTACAATTAAATTTATTTTACAAATTATTTTCAATATTCAGTATTTTGAACTAAGACATATACGAATAAGACTTTTTAAGGAAGAAATCAACTTTCGATTTATTCTATATATAGAGGGTATGATATCAATATTATTAATTAGTTCAACGACCAGATCCACCCCTTTTAATATTTCCTGTACAGCTGCCCATTTAGGCATTTTCGTCCATTGGACTTCCGCTTCACATATTATTAATTAGTCCAGCGTGGCATCAAAGCAGAAATATTTGTACAAAGGGACACCAAATCCACACTATTCAAAGCAGAAATGCATTTCATTACTAGCATTTTTTTTAAGTAATTAAATATGGAGAAAAATATGTTTTTATACATTCATTAAAAAAAAATCATAAAATAAAAACGTAAATTTATATCTTTTTGACCAACTATATTACATTTTATCATCGTATGTACTATTTTTGATATATAAATATATGAAATTTGAATTACTTTTTAAGGGTTATTATTTTTATATAAATGCATGAAAATTCATTTATTTCAAAATTTTGATGGAATGTATTTTTATTAAAAATTATTGATTCTAACTTTGGATTTTAATATTGTCCCTAATTTATATTATAGTGTTATATAATAAAATACGGATGCATCATACTACTCAAAAACTATCAAATATTTTTATACTTTGTAAAATTTAAAATATAAATGAAAAATAGTGAAAATTTTATTTTTTAAAAATAAAAAAATGAAAGCTTATGTCATCTACACCTCAATTATTTATTTAACTATAAATAATTGATTGCGTAGGTTTGAAAAAGATAAGAAGCACGCACCACTCGCAAAATTTCGTCTGTTGCGAGGGTCCATGTCAAATGGGCCACTATGGGTTGAATATTCCCTCCCACGCTAAAGGGGAGAAGAATAAATAAATAAATAAACGGCGACACATATGGGAGCTATTCCAATTAAAAATAAATAAATTTCTTGTCATTTTAGTTAGTAATGTTTTTATAAAACATATTTAATTTATAATAAAAATAAAGAAAAGGGAAATATATGGTTGACTAATATAGTAGAGTAAAGTATTTAGTGATTTTAGGAAATACTTTTGGTTTAAAAAATATTTTTTAGGAAAAAAAAATGTGTTTGATAAAATTTATAAAACACTTTTTAAAAACATGAAAAATCACTTAAAGCGTGTTTAACAATTATTTTAGAAAATGTTTTCAGTTTTTATAATACTTAAAAATTTATATATTTCAAATATTAAAGATGATCAAAATACTTTTTAAAATTATTGTCAAATACACTCTTATAATGTTTTTATTTGAAGTGTTTTTAATGAAAATGTTTTATTTAAATTTATTTTGAAGATAATAACTTATAAGGTGTTTTTCCATAAAATAATACAAGTGATTTTTTTCATATTTCAAAGTGATTTTTCAAAATTTTAAAAATGTTTTAAGATTTTTTTCCAATATTTAATAATATGTTTGATAGTAATTATATGAAGTGTTTTTAACATTATTAATACTTAAATAATAAAAACTTCAAAGTGCTGTAAATGTTAGAAACACTTCTTAAAATCATTATCAAATACACTCTTATTAAATTAAAAAATATATATTTTTTAGACTAAAAATATATATTTTTTAGACTAAAAATATTTGGTAAAATCTCTTTCAAATCACCTTTTATGTTTGGTAATATTTAAATTCATATTGTTTTTACTTTATTTTTTCTTAAAATACACTATATTTGATTTTTCAATTTTCTAAAACACTTTTTACATTGAAAATATTATCTAAAATAATCGCGGAACAAACTTTAAGTATTTTTATTTGAAAAAACTTTTATTTTTTTATAAAATAATATTTAAAAAATAGGAGTTATTCCTATTAAAGTAGCTTTTTTCCGTGTCATTTTTGTTAATAATGTTATTATAAAAAATATTTCCGAGAAAAATCTATTTAATTTATAATAAAAATAAAGAAAAATGAAATATACAGTTGGCGCATATATTATAGTATAGTATGAAGTATTTATATTTGGAAGCAACTTGGTGTGTAATATTTCCATAAAAACTATTTCAAATATGGGAGTTACTCCAATTAATTAAATTAAATTTCTGTATAATTTTTTTTAATATTATTATTATAAAATATAGTTTGACAAAGAAGATGGAATAGGTAATTAACACATACTATTAGAAATTGAGCATAGATTATGCAACGTTTTTGTAAAAATTTTACAGTCCGATAATCCAGATGGAGAAACTCCGCCGGATAGCATCGGCTAAAAAAACAAAAACATGGAAAAAAATCAAAAATGGCAAAAAGACAGGAAAGGGCAGCCATGGCTGTCTATATATTATAAGAGATTTTGTTGGTTTGTTTAATTTTTCGAAGGGAGGAAAAGAGACTGCTTATCGATCTCATCGTCGTCTTCCCCAGAAGCTCCATATCGAAGAGGTAGTGGTGACGTGGGCTAATCTTCGCCGGCTTTGTTTTCTCCGTACTTTTAATCGTTGAGTTTCTTTCGCTTTATTCTTCTTGATCTGTAGATTTCTTACTCTACATTTTTTCGTGTTTTATCCGTTTATGCTGATTCTGACAGCAGTTGTTGCGGGAGGAAGTCGTCAATGGCGGAAGATAGTGAGACGAAGAAGGTGTTCGACGCTGAAGCAGCGGCTTCGCTAATGAAGGAGCTGAGAGGAACCTACGCTTCTGGAAAAACGAGGAGCTATGAGTGGAGAGTGGCGCAGTTGAAGAATCTGATGAAAATCGTCGATGATCACGAGAAAGATATCCTCGACGCTATTCGTGCTGACCTTTCCAAGCCCGAGCAAGAATCCTACATCGCCGAGGTCTGGGTTTTATGTCTTTTCGAACTGATTCTATATTGAATTAGTGTTTATTGCTCTGGTTAATTGATAATTTTTTTTCCTTTTTCCATGTATTTCTATAAGTCGCCACAGCAGATTCACTTCGTAAGCATTTAACATTTAATTTTGATCGTTGACCTTTTGTGGAGTCCTTATCATGAATCTTGAAGTGAATTAATGATGCCGCCATAAATGTCCAGGGAGCCTACTGGATTCAGTTTTGTCGGTTTAATTTTTGGGAGATTTTAACAGGGCGTTTTCTTTTTCCCCTCTCTTGTTCTGGTGTATGCGTCATGTTAACGTCTCAGTGAGGGGTAACCGGAAGGCAGTCAGGATTAAAAGGGTCCTATTGTGGAATTGTTAGGAAATGGGTCCTCTACAACCGGGCACAAAGAACTTCCCTAGGTAGGTGGTCGGTGGGAGCATTAATGGTACAGCCACTTAGCTATCCATGCCAATGTTTGACCAACTTTAGTGTATGTCTCAAAAATGCTGGTAAGTTGTTTTAAATCTATCTTGACAGGTTATTCTGTTATAAAAGGGGCTTTTTTCTCTGGGGGTTGGGGGTGGGAGAAAGGAAGGGGAGGGGGGATTGTTTTGGGTGCAGTAGAAATTCCTTTTATGAGAACATTATTTTTAATTCTGTTCTCATGGAATAGATGCATTGATAATTTCTGAAAATAGGGTTTTCACTGAAACCCAGTAGCTATTAGAGATACTTTCTGCATTTACTTAAAAAAACCTTATGCCCATCCACTTGTTGGGATACCCTGAAGAATTTGAAAAAAACCAGGGAAACAGTATGTGAGCAGGGAGAAGTAATTCAGCTTAAGAAAAAAAAAAAAACCTTGTCATATGAGAATTATCCTGCATGATATGGGAATTCCACTAGACTCTGAATTAATTTTAGATTTTCAGTTACCTGTGAATAATTTGAGAAACAAAGCATTTTTTCAAGAGAACCCTATGCTTTTTCTGCTGGACAAAAGGTTAGCAAAAAATTCAAAATCTCAGGGATTATCGTAGAGTTTTGTTACAATTCACTAAGCAAACTTTAATCCCAATTTCCCGACTAACTTAGAATCAACTAAACGACTTTAGAAAAAAACATTCTTGGTTAGATCCTTGATAATCATGTTTTCTCTTCCCATATTTACCCATATGTATATATGTCTGTGTTTTCCTCTGTCCTTTTGCCATCCTCAATTTCAGTTGATTCAATTGTTTGTACTCTGCATCAGTTGGTATTTGTTGCATAGGTGGACCATGGAACAATACTGGATGAACATTTGACATTATCATTTTAGCTACACTCCTTTCTTGAACATTTGGTTTCACAAATTTAGAATAGATTGCAAAATGTTTGAAAGCATCACGAACAAAGATCATTTGTGACTATTTGACTTAATGTATATAAGGTTGTTGTTTGGCTTTCTTTAGCAATCTTTTCACCTCTCTATGGTTCACACTATTTAACATTTCCTGTTATCTGAAACCAAATTTAATACTGAAGGCTAATGCTTTAACCATGAATTAATTACAAACCTTTTGTACTGTTGAACATCAATAATCCCTGTTATTGTTTTGTAGCCATTTCGTGGTGATATGCTTGTATAGGTAATGTTACAATATCTGTAGATCTTTGTTTGGATGCTATGAGAAACTTAAATGTATATTTTGAGAGGCACTCGTGTATAAATTAAACTGCATATATGGAGGAAGCCACCAGTTTTTGTTAAGTTGAGCATTTTAGTTTTTAGAGGGTTTTGGTGCAAAACTTGTTTTCTCCTATGAATTCTATAGAGGATATGCTCTGAGTACTTCTGTAATTATTTTGATTTATGTTTCCTTCCTCAAAAAATAAATTTATATGGTCATCTGGCAGATTTCTATAATAAAGTCATCCTGTACGCGTGCACTTGGGGAATTAAATCGATGGATGAAACCAGAAAAGGTAAAATTGTCACAACCTCTCGCCTGATTGGAAGCTGTTATGATGCATCATGTTGCCTTGAAAGTCGAGCATTATTTAATGCAAAATCTTTTCACTCATTGCAGGTTAAAACTTCAATAACAACTTTTCCTTCATCAGCAGAAATAGTGTCAGAACCATTGGGTGTAGTATTGATCATTGGAGCATGGAATTTTCCTTTGTGTATGTTGAGAACCTGGTGCACCAACTGTTTATACCTTTTCTTACTGAACTCAGTTATTATACTTTTCAATCCTAGTTTACAAAAGAGAGGAAATCATGATTGTACTTTTGCATGGGAAGAGTTGCTTTTGTTTTATCTGGCATTTTTTTGAATACTTGCTTCCTCAAAGAAACAATAGCCCTTTAATTTGTATCTATGATTTATTCCCATTCTCTTGATAGATTCAAGACTTGTAATCCATGATTATCAGTTTTACCCATCAATTTCTTTTTCTGTTACCTACCTCATTTTAATTTTCTCACTCTTCCTGCTATGTTTTTCCATTGATTTTATTGCATTCCCTTTCCCTTTGGACTTTGTGGGTTAAAGCCATTAGTATTTTGTTTCCTTCTATTAAATATTGTTGTTTGTTTATATTTAAATCTTCTTCTGTCCTCTTGTTTCCCTGGTTGTATGTTTACATCACAAGTAAACAAGGTTTGTCTTGTCTTGACTATGCTTTAACCCCTTTAAATCAAACTATTTTGAACCAATATTGATCTCTTTGAATTTATCCTTCTTAATAAATGGACAGCAAGTTTTTTATTTATTTTTATTTAATACCGGTATTTTGAGCAAGCTTCTTGGTTCTAGTGTTCCATGTTGCCTTTCGAGTTCCTTCCAAGTTTTGAGTACTACTTGTGGTTTTGAATCTCTTGGGCAATTTATTAAGATATCTAGCAATATTTCTTTCCTTCCGATTTAGGTTTTATTATTTTGATAAAGTTAATAACAATTCAATGTCTATCATAGGAACTTATCAAAAAAATAAAAAAATAAAAAATTCAATGTCTATCATAGGAACATTGATGGACATGATTCCTTTACAAGTTAATTTTTAACTTACCCCAAACTTTTGGCATGGTATCAAATACATTTTTCATTTTCACTCTTTGTATAAAACTTATTTTTCTTTGTTTCTCAATGCCTATGAACTCAAGTTATTATCGTGATTGGCCATTTTGAATCTCTTTAAGTCGTATGGACAGGATTCAATTTTTAGCAATAATTTTATTTGTACAATCTCTCTTTCCCAGTGTTAGCTCTTGATCCAGCTATTGGAGCTATTGCAGCTGGTAATGCTGTGGTTTTGAAACCATCAGAACTTTGTCCTGCCACTTCCTCATTGATTGCCAAACTTGTTGGGAAATATTTGGATAGCTCTTGCATAAAAGTTGTTGAGGGGGCTGTGGCTGAAACATCTGCATTACTGGAGCAAAAGTGGGACAAAATATTCTTTACAGGTTCTTATCCTTTCATTATTTATTTATATTTTCTGGGATGATCTTATGATGTTAAATGGTTTTCTATATAGTTCTATATATGCATCCTTGTGTTTTTTTTTCCTCACAATGGAGACAAAAGGATTGTTCCATTAAGTAAATGATAAAAGAAGTACTTTGGCTCAAGTTATAGTTTACAATGTCTAATGTCTTCTTTTGGTTGAACTCCAGGTTTTACATGGAGTTCATATACTATTTTCACCCTTTTCCCTTCAATATGTATAAATATATTTCATGAAATTCTATATTAAAACATGCATATAGAGTAGGAACATGGATTACAAAGATGCAAGTGGAAAACTGGTGACATCACCATAGTCAACATGGGTTAGCATCGGTTGAAAGTATTTAGTGGGTGAAAAGCAAAGAAAAGGATCTAGAATATTTAGGATGGCATAATGCATATCAGTTGTTTTAGCATTTTACATGGTTGACTTATGGTAGTATGGTAGGAATTCCTATATGAAGGGCCTTCTGGGTGTGGTGTTTTGAGGATGGAAAAAGATTGGGATTGAGTAATGGGGGAGGAGAATATCCGTTTCTTAACATATCTCTAGATGTTAGTCACTAAGGAGGTCATGGGAGTCACCTTGTGGGTTATATGGCTGGACAGGAATGATGTGATCTTGATAATAAAAATAATTAATAACAGAAGTATAGGAGGATATATATTTTCTTACATGTCTCTGGATGTCTTTACCAGGAAAACTCTTCGGAGCCTCCTTGAGCATCATTTTGCAAGATTCGAGTGTGGCCCCTTTCTAGTTAAGAGAGGGGTGGACGTTCAGGCTGAGTGAATCAGTCCTCTAGGCTCTAGATGAATAGCCTGTTTAAGCTGGAAAATTTCTGTTTATTTACTTTTCTGCATGTGATATGCATGAATTGCCTAATCTTGAACCTGTTGCAGTATGTTTAAGGAGAATGTAGAATGGGTAGAGCATCTTTTGATGCATTATTTGGTGACCTGAGGGATTTGGTATAATTTATTTTCCTTTCTGGGATGTGTTTTGAATTGCTTGGGTTTGTCATGGATCTTCTTCATTGGTGAAACATTAAAGATATAAGCCGGTAGTTATGTTTATTTGGAGGACAGCTTTCCATGCTTCAAATGTGGTGTTCTTGGATAGAGAAAAACACGAGGGACAATCATAGTGTTGTTGCATTGATGGATCTTTCAATAATTTAATGAAAGAGAACACTGGTAGTTAAAAGATAGACAATTTGAATGATTTAGCCATCATTTTTAAACTTTATGATTCTTTGTTTTTCATGACTAGGCTTAATTTGCTGTCAAACATGTAACTGTTGAATTTATAGGTAGTGGAAGAGTGGGACGAATTGTGATGGCGGCTGCTGCAAAGCACCTTACACCTGTAGCTTTGGAGCTTGGGGGGAAATGTCCAGTTGTCGTTGATTCAGACATTAATTTACCTGTAAAGAACCTTTCTTAGTCTTGCATACTTATGGTGCTATGGTCATTTAACCCTGTTGCTACCTGTGGCATAATGGGCTACCCTTTTGCCTCTATATGGCTTATGTGCTGACAGTTTTTTTGTGTTTCCAAGGTTGCAATTAGGCGGATAGCAGGGGGCAAGTGGGCAAGCAATAATGGACAAGCCTGCATTGCTCCTGATTATATTATCACAACAAAAGACTTTGCTCCAAAGTTGGTAAGGCTGCTAATATGTATGTAATTAGTTTGGTATTTATTCCTCTGTTTATTTCATTTTCCTCTCCTGTTACTTTTTCTCCAAAGTTGATAGATGCTCTGAAACATGAATTGGAGGCGTGGTACGGAAAGGATCCATTGGAATCAAAAGACTTGGCCCACATTGTGAATTCTAATCACTTTGCTCGCTTGGCGAAGCTCTTGGATGATGATAAGGTTTCGGGTAAGATTATCCATGGAGGTCAAAGGGACAAAGCCAACCTGTGAGTTCTACAATGTTCTGGTTCACAGTCTTCTTGGTTTATTAGTTGACTAATTGGGACGGGCCTTTCTTACCATTAATGCATGCTTCTATCCATGGCAGGAAGTTTGCTCCCACCATCTTGCTGGATGTCCCAGAAGACTCTCTGGTCATGAATGAGGAGATATTCGGTCCTTTACTTCCCATTCTCACGGTAAGGATCTGTTGTTTCTCAGGAATTCATGTTTCTTGACAAGATGCCAGTTCTTCTCTTCATGTTGGATAAAAATTACAAAAACAATTTCCACCGGAATTTTGTCTTTAAAAATGTTGTTCTAAACACAAGTCAACATGATATTTATTTGGGGGAGAAATTAGGTAGTTCAAGTTGCCTTTGTGATTAATAAGAGAGGGGTCCTAATATGGGCTTAACGTCTGATGGTAAGGCCTATCTATATGCTTAATAAAAATCCCAGAACAAAGCAAGAGCCTCATAAAGGTTATCCTCTCTATATAGCAATTTAACTAGGACCCATGTTCCATTCCTAAAAGCCTCACAATTTTAAAAAATAAAAAATGGAAAATTTAAATATATAACTGCTATATTTGAAAAACAAAAAAAAAAAATCCACAAAGTAGATCTTCAAACATTATAATTTCTAAACTAGTCCATCTTAGCACCTAGGCATCCATGTTGCCTCAGAATTTATTTATTTATTTTTAGTCACAAAACCATATTTAATGATTACAGTTTTAAAGATAAATTTTTAAAAAATTCAAAATTGTAGTTGGTAACTATGGTTTTGTGACGCGGATGAGATGAGAATTATTTTAGGAGGTTACTTTGTGGGATTTTTTTTTTTGCTCACAACTAAAACTTATCGGCCATCATCTTATGGGTCCAGCATCAAATAAGTCTGTAAAGATTTGTTCTGACGGTAGGTTCCCTTCATTGTGCAATGACATTGGATGCCAAAGGGGCCATTTCAAACAGGGAAATCTTTTCAGGAACATGACCTCTGTAAGAACAAGCAGAACAACAATTTTATGTTAATGTTGGTTATGTATTTTCTTCCTTTTAATGCCATTTTATTCATGAATCAATCGCGATTTTATCCTTCTTTTGTTTTGCAATAGGTTGACAAATTGGAAGACAGCTTTGACATGATAACCTCAAGAGGGAAGCCACTTGCAGCATATCTATTTACCAACAACAAGAAGCTCAAGGAGAAGTTTGTGAAAACAGTCTCTGCAGGGGGTTTGGTCATCAATGACACTGTTTTACATGTGATTACCCTTCCTTTTAACTCCTACGGAAAGCTATACTGCATGCATATATATATATATATATATAGATTCATAGATAGATATATAGATATAGATATATAGATAGGTAGTCTTCCATGCTTGCACACACAAAAAGTCGTTAAAAAACTATTTTCACATTTTGAGTAATTAAAGTGACTTAATAACTTAATTTAAGTCATTAAGTAAATTAAATATATTTAATAAAATAACTTAATGATATGACTTAAAGTAAAAAATAACTTTAATTAATAAGTAAAAATGATTAATTTATTCTTAAATCCACCACTTCATTTTACATTTTTATCATCATTTGTCTTAGTTATTTATATGATATTTTTTGCTATTCCACGACCTCTTTTATTGCTTGACTTTTTTTTTTGTTCTAATTATAATTTATGGAGATAAATATATTAATTTAATGATTTATAATAGATTTTAAGTTAATTTTATCGTATAATCTTAATATTTAAAATAACAATTAAGTAATAAGTTTTAAGCCAATGACTTGAGTGTAATTTAACTTAAAATTAACTTAAATCATTATGTAATAAGTATTAAATTTTACCAAACATCCCCTAAGACATGCTTTATAAATTAGTTTAATGATTTAATATGACTTGATGATTTAATTTAAATTATTAAGTAGATTAAGCTTGTTTGATAAAATAATTTAATATCAAAACTTAAAAAATAAAAAATAATTTGAAGTTTTAAGTCAAAATAGTTAATGAATTTTTAATCTTAAATCTCTTTAATCTCATTTACCGATGTTTATGAAATTTATATTTTATAATTACAATTTTATATTCATAATTCATCTTTTATTAGAATTATTTTTGTAGTTATTTTATGTACCTATAATACTTCAAATACAAATGTTCAACAAATAAATTTATGATTGAAAATAGTCAAAATATAAATATTAGTTAAAATTAATAAAAATAAAAATATTAACTTGATGATTTAAAATAAAATTTAAATTAACTTCATCAAATAACCTTAAAACTTAAAGTAAAAAATCAATAATAAATTTTAAGTAAAAAAAAATTAACTTAAAATCGATTAAATAGTAAGAATTAAATTATAATATGAAATTGATGGTGCAGTTTGCAGAGAAGACTCTCCCTTTTGGAGGAGTTGGAGAGAGTGGAATGGGTTCATACCATGGGAAGTTCTCTTATGAGGCTTTCAGCCATAGAAAGTCAGTTCTTTACAGAGGTTTTGCTGGGGATGCATCTGCAAGGTATCCCCCATACTCGGATCGGAAGCTAAAGTTACTCAAGGCTCTGCTCAGTGGGAGTGTCGTTGGTGTAATCCTTGCTCTGATTGGATGGTCTTAGGTTTGAAATATCTTTAAAATGTGCCATCTTCCAGTATTACTTCTCTTTGTTTATTTGTATTCTACATTACTCAATCCAGCATGCCTTGGATCCTCTTATTAATTATATATATAATACATGCAGGTGAGATAATAAAATATAATTTTTAATATTTTATAAAATATGATAAAAATAAATTTTAAATAAAAGAGCTTATGTTTAATGAATAACTTCGTATTAATCAAATCATATTTATGTATCCTTCAATGATTTCTTATAATAGTGAAATGTTAAAAGTTTTATTTTACATTTATGATTCAATTTGTTTATATATTATCACACCTTGGATTTTGGACTTACTAATTAATACTTAAATACAAATAAGTGTTACCATAACTTAGGAGACAAAAAATGAATGCTAAGTGAGTTTCAAGTAGATTTTAGTTCAAAATCAGAATGTGGAAACCTGTTAGAAGAAAACATGTAACTTGTGATAAAACCTTTGAAACCATTAATTAATAAAATATAATATGTTTCACATAAAAAAGAAAAACTTGTATAATATTACTTTGTACATATCAAAAACCCGTGGTTCACTAAGGTTAGCTCATACTATAAGTGTAAAAAAACGAACATAAATTGCATCTACTTAAAATGATTTAGTTTTCTTATAATACAAAAATAAAAGCCTCAAAACACTCAAGATGAACAAAACAACATCCAATCAATAGCATATGCAAAGCTCAAACATTAATCCCAACAAATGTTTTTTTACCTGCATTTGAAAGTGGAAGGGAAAAGGTGAATTCACAATTAAAGTTTGTAATCATCTTATACATATCCTTAAAAAAACCTTCAATTAAACATATAGTAGTATGCATGATAAACATTTTATAACCTTTAACAAATATGCGATAATGTTAAATATGCATACATGTGGTTAATGGTTTCATCTCTGCTTTGCCTCATCCATTTTCTCACACATGACAAATTGCTAATCCCTACTAATATACATATCAACCATCAATGCTCCAAAAGATGTTCATTCATAAATAATAACTATTCTAGGACTACCATCCAACGACAAATCATATTTTGTGTTTTTTGGAACTCATACCCAAGAGTAGAACTAACCTCGTATTTTTAAATACTGAAACCTAGGAGTTGAACCAACCCCATACACCTATATGAGAGTGTCTTCCTCGAGGGTTTTAGGGATTTTCACCCAAAAAACATAAAATCCTACATAAACAATATATCGAAAGATAGTGTTTGCAACTTCTCATGGATACTTCCCATATATTAATCTGTTTTCTAGATATTATCTACCATTGGTCCATATAATTTTTACAATGCAATCATACCATGAACCATTTGCACAACACTGAAGTCGTGAATCATACTAGTATATATCCAAACATCATTGTCACATTTTAAAACAATGAACTAAGAACACCATGACACATTGCAATACTTCATAAAAATCATATTAAAGATATAAATTTCCAATAAACACATCAGGAAAAGAAAACAAATATACATAATAGAATGACATAAAATTACCTACTTCATATTGACTTTTTTTGTGCAATTCTTCTATGTAGACAACTCTTAGTCATTACAAGGATCTGAAGTAAAACAAAACAATTTAGGTTTCCCAACCATAAAAATTACATAATCAAAGCTTATGACATTTTTCCCATATTACTAATTTTAACTTCCATGTTCTCTAATCTATATGCCCACAAGTTTTCAAATCAAATTTAAGGTGAATTAAACAATCTTGCTTGTACATATTGATATTCCCTAATTAATTAGCATACACTAATTATTTTGATTCTCTTTAAATTCAATCTATTAACAAGCTCCAAATGCATAGATAAGCCTAATTAATCACATAATTCATTAATCTATTTTTTAATTAAAGCAAACTAAACAAACAAGTATGTTGATTCTTTCATCAAAAGATATTTAAATCGAAATACTTAAGACCCTAATTAACTTTAATTTATTGTTAAAACATTATTACAACTAATTAATTTTAGTTGTTAAATAAACTTTACTATTAATTTGCTTCACTATACTATTTGGACTCCAAATATACCTTAATTACTAACCTTATCTTCTTACTCACCTTGATTCCTCTACTTTCTCTCTCTAACCTACCAACTTTTTGGGCTAAAAATGAACAATAGCAGCCCTTATAAAGTGGTCCACAAGTAGGCATGAGATGGCAAGCTATAAGGCAGTCACTAACCACAAGTTCCTAATTTTGTACTTTAGTCCCTCTTTTTATAGGTTTTTATGCTTTTATAGCTGCCCATTAGTCCCTTAAAACCTCTTCATTATAATTAACCCCTATGAAGCTAATTCATATGCTTAAACTGTTAATTAATCATACTTAACTTTTTAACTTTAATCAAAGTTTAATTATAATTAAATAAAATTAGCGTTAATATAGTTTTAGCCTCTAATTAAGCATGTTTAAGATTAAGTACTAAGATATTCATTATTATTTATTTAATTTATTACTATTATTTATTATTATCTTATTATATTGATGGCAACTAATTCTAACTAATGCTCTAAATGCAATTATTTATTTACATTATTTAACACTTATTACTTTATCTTATTAATAATAAATAATTCCCAATGTTATCTCATCGTTTATATAAAATTAAGATTAATATTGAATCTAATTGTATTCACGAGTCTTTAATAGTAAATAATTTCATGGATATATTTGAAAAGCTCTTATTTGTTTACATGATATTAGTATTTATAAGATATAAATAAGTTAATAAATTAATATTTATGTATCTTCAATAATAAATTAATTAATAATAAAATTAAACTTAAAATATAATATTTTAAATATTTATAAAGAAAAATTTTGAAAGAAAAAAGTTTATATTAAATGAGTAATTATTTATATTAAGAAATTAATAATAATTTTAGGATGAATATTGAAAGGTTAAAACATATAAGTTTTATTTTAAATTTATGATTCTTATTTGTTTACCTAACATTACACTTACTATTTTATTATATTCATATATGTAATAAATTAATAATATGACTCTTATTACATGATTGAGAAAGATTTGGATTTCAAAAAACAAAATTGCCCATGAAATTCAAAATTTGTAAATATTGACAATGTTAAGTCACTTAATAGACTTTTAAGATAAGAATAAGATTTATGTCCCCATAGATTGCTACATTTCTTAAAACATCCCTAACAATATTAATGCAATGTAATTTTGAAATAATTCTTTTATTGCCTATATTTTATTTAATTCTTCATTTTAGAGTCCACTAGAAGTTCCAATTTTCCAACAACGATTCTCACACAAGCACATATATATGTTTTCTTAGTAAATAAGTTCTAACTTTGCAAACAACATGAAAACATGATCAATCTTTAAGCACCAAAATATTTTTATTTACACCATCCTCAAATAAAATATTGAAGGGCTACTTACATAACCTCCAAGTTAAGTAGATAAAGATACTTCATTTTAAAGGGGTAATGAAATTAATTAATAATTATCGTCCAATATAAAAATGATAGAAATATGTAGAAAAACAATGAGAAATTATGGGTCTGTTTGATTGTTGTTTTTAAGAACTGTTTTCTGTTCTTAAAAACAAAAAACACTAAAAACATGTTTGAAGAAGGGGGTATGTTTTTATTAATGCCAATATAGCTTAAAATAGTAATCCATTTCCAAGGATTCACTAATAGAGCCAAATAGTCATAGACACATAAAATAAAATAAAATAAAAAATATTCTTGAAAATATTTGTTGAGAGCAAATAGTCATAGGCACATAAAATAAAATAAAATAAAAAGTATTCTTGAAAATATTTGTTGAGAGAGAGAGAAGAGTGAAAGAAGAGAGAGAAAAGAGAAAACAACATACAAGCTTTTTTAATGGCATCATTTCAATGGTAATGCTCATATGCTAAAATGTAGAATGTTTCAAACATGCATGTACACCTAGTTGACTTGTTTCAACCATGTTTTCAACATTGAGTAATTAAAAGGGACTTAATAACTTAATTTAAGTCACTAAATAAATTAAATATATTTAATAAGATAACTTAATGATATGATTTAAAATTACAAATAACTTTAAGTAATAATTAAAAATAATTAACTTATTCTTAAATCCATATCTTTGTTTTTCTCTTTTTGTTCATCATTTATTTTAGTTACATCTACGATTTTTTTTATTACTCCACGATCTCCATTGTTATTTGACTTTTTTTGTCTTAGTTATAATTTATAAAGATAAATATATCAATTTAATGATTTAGAATAAATTTTAAGTTAATTTTATCAAATAACCTTAAAGTTAGAACTAAATAACAAGTTTTAAGTTAATGAATTAAGTATAATTTAACTTGAAATCAACTTAAGTTTTTATGTAATAAGTATCAAATTTTACCAAACATCCCCTAAGAGTGTTTCATCAATTTGAAGTATTAAGTCAAAGTTGTTAATTTATTCTTAATCTTAAAGCTCTTTTATCTCATTTATTCATGTTCATTGTTCACAGAGTGTATATTTTATAATTACAACTTTACATTCACGACTGATCTTTTATTATAATTATTTTTATAGTTATCTTATGCACTTATAATAATTCAAATATGAATGTTCAACAAATAAATTTATTATTGAAAATAGTCAAAATATAAATATTAGTTAAAATTAATAAGAGTAAATATGTTAATTTGATGATTTAAAATAAATATTTAATTAACTTTATTAAACAACCTTAAAAGTTAAAATAAAAAATAAAAAATAAATTTTAGGTCAATAATTTAACTTAAAATCAATTAAAACTATTATGTAATAAGTATTAAATTTTACCCTATTTTCTTTTGTGAGTCAAATATAAAATAAAATATTTATATTTATATAAATCTTTAAAAAATGCCAATTACTTCAAAATATCTAATATATTTGTCGTGATTATTAACAATTGTCTCACAATTATTTTATAATACGATATAATGGTACTTGAATTTATATTTACTATAAGATAATTTTAGATCGACTTTACAACCATTATTTTTATTTTGGAAGTTTCAAAGTAACCAAAAGGAAAGTAAGACGATGAACTCGAAAGTAATTAAGCCTACCATTAGAGGGGTTTTGGCTGGAGAAAGCTCTCTAGTTCTTACAAGGACAAATAAATGGTACAAGGAAATTTTCAAATGTGAACCCTTTGACAATGGAATTGCCTCATGGGTTTTAAAATTGATAGTAGAAACTTAGCCACGAAAAACGATACTAGACTTTGGTAGTCGCCTCGTTTATTTATTTGTAATTATAGTGACGTATAACCACCTAACTCCCAAGGATGGAAGTGCGAAGAAATACCCACAAGTTGCAGCCCTTATTATATTACATGACCCCAGCAGAAAATGAAAGCCAAAGCTGAACAACTTTAAGCGATTCAGACAAGTGCTTGTGGTGCACAAGCCAAACATAAGTACCAAACCATGAAAAGAATTTCGCACGAGGCCAGTTTCCACTTTCATGTGTCTGAGCTTTGGGCCAATTTATCCTCTTCTTTAAAAGGGTTTATAAAATTTAATTGATTTTATTATGAAATTAATAATAAATTTTGGTATGAGAAATTATATTTTTCATTCATCACATCCCATATTTTTGGTTCTTCTTAACTTTGTTCTTCTCAGTAACAATCGTGCAGATGATTGGGCTTAGTCTGTCTTGGGAGAGATGGGTAAAAATTTGTGAGACCCAAGGAAGGATATCTACACGGTTTGATCCTTTAAGACTGGAAGCCGGGTAGCCGGGCAATGTTAGACTGACAAATGTCCACAGCTTGTCCTGAAATTTTCAGATGAGGGTGTGGAATCCCCTTGGGGTGGTGGTGATGATTCAAAGCAGTTCAATAAGACCCTCGAAATTGGTTGAGAGGAGGAGAAGAGGATCATCATTCATGATGGAGATGCTGTTTCTCAGCAGCCAATCAGCCCCATAGTTCATCCTCGAGGGTATGTTTTGATTGGTTTTGTTTCATACATCTCTTCTTGTGCTGTTCTTCGCCTGGCCCTTAACTATTTTTTTATATATTCTTTTTAATTTTTTTAATGCTAGTTTTGATATTAATTGTATCATTCTTCACCTAACAACATTGAAACTAAAAGGCCTGAACATTGAAGAAGAAAGTGACATGCCACCACAGCCAATCAAGGAAAAAAATTGAGGGAAAAACCTCAAGAAACTTACAACATTATTCAGCCAAAAGCATTGTGGGGGAGGTTGTCTTCAATGTATTTGGACCCTTTTTGGGAGCTTCCCACAAGCCTAAAGTAGTGTGGGACCCTGTGGCATTAAGTATTTTGTCTTTCTTTCTATTCTACACTACCCAATTGGCCAACACATGTTGGATTTTAGTTATGCAGAGGGAAAAAAAAGTTGTGTAAATTACGACAAAGAATAATGTTAGGGAAAAAAGAATAAAAAAATGAAAAAAATAAAACAAAACATAATATGGTTTGACATTAACCTTATATTTTATGAATGAAAGAGAATCATTTTACTATATAATAAAAAATATTAAAAAAAAAACTAGATATAATTATTAGGTTATCGAAATATTTCATATTTTCTCACTCTTTGATTTTTATACTTTACCACGAGTCATCTTGCTCCATCAGTATCCCCGTTCTTCCTTACATCTTTGTCTACTTCGTATAATCTATACATACCCGTCTCCATCTCATAACATTTTTTACTTAAAATATTTATAGCTTTCTTTATTTTATAAGAAAAATATAATATAACAATAATATATTAATTTGGGACAATTCCCAACAAAAATAAAAATAAATATTGGATGTTTGCTTGGTGTTATGGGCATGATCTAGTTCTTCGGTTCACAATTGGATATGCCCATGGCCCCATGCCTAGCTGTGACTTCCATGTATTCCGAGAAAATATTTTCATCACCAATTTTTTATTTTTTTGCCTTACGCAGTGCAGTACAATTACATTTCTTTATGGGTTCAACTCTACTCACCAGTCTCTTACTTTTCAAGTTCTTTAGACCCCCTTCCCAAAATGCAAGGAGGTACCCAAAAAAAGGACCAACGTCCAAAAATTGGCTTCTAAAGTTGCAACATCTTCTTGTAATCAACATACTTTTCTCCTCATGCTTTCCATTCTGTAAAGTGAACTCCTCCTCTTTACAAATCCTTTGAAAGAACTCAAAATGGGAAAAAGAGAAAAAAAGGAAAAACCTTTGCTTTATTTGTTATTAGAGGCTTATGGTGACATTGTTCAAATAAGCTTTCAGCATTCAAAAGGAAGTTATAGGTTGTGTTTGGTTCTTGAAGAGCACAACCCTCAATATTCATATCACATCACCCCCATAAAAAATTGAAATGGGAAGTCAGAAAAAGTAGAGCTGAAAGTAATGTTGACAAGTGCTTCATCTACAAGTAAGAAAGACTAAGAGTTACAAGAATCCAAAACCTAGGCCATATATATAAAAATCCCTATTTTCATATTTTTAACATTAATCTAACCCCGACATATTTATCCTTTTCTTAAAATGGGAAATTAAGAAAAAAAAAATTGTTTTATAGTAAAATAATAGCCAATATTTAAAAAAACAATTAAAAAAAAACATGTTTTGAAAACTATTTTATGATATTTTATAAAATAAAAATACATTTAAGAATTTAAAATAATTTAAATCTTTTTTTTATATATATTTAAATATTCTTTAAAAATAATTTTATTTATTATTTCTTTTATTTTTAATTATTTTTATTTTTCATAATTATATAATTATTTAAAAAAAAATATTAAAATGTATTATTAAAAAAAAATATTTAAGAATACCAAACATGGTTTCTTTTTTTATAACAATCTTTGAAAACAAGCTTCAAACTTTCCGACAAGTTTCCTAAATTGTTTCTAGAATAGATGAGGATATTTTCGACCGTTTAAATTATCCATCCCGCGTCTGGGACGCGGTTTCTTTGAGTCTCTCTGTTTCTCTCTCTACGAAGACGGACCCGCCAGTCTCCGTCTGTCTTTCTCTCTCTAAAACTAACACGTGGACTGAGCACTATATATATGTGGAGCGAACGAGGGTGGGGTAGACAAGTCAACAGCCACTGCTCAGCTAGATTTCTTTGGGTCTTTAGCTTTCAGGGTTGTGATGATCCAAAGTGATTCAATGGGACCCTCGAGGTTGATCAAGAGGAGGAGCGCAGGATCATTATTCATCGAGGCGATGCGGTTTGTGGTATTGTCTGAAATGTTTCTGGGCTGTTTCTCAGCTTCCAATCAGCCTATTTCCAATAGGATGGGGCACACCGTGGTTTTTCCTCTTCAAGGGAATGTTTATCCTCAAGGGTATGTTTTGGTTGGTTTTGTTTCTCACTCTTAGAGGGTTTCTTCTTCCTTTCATTTTATTCATATCCAGAAATCTCGTTGTTTTTGGTTCTTTGAGTTTTTTTTTCTCTTTGGTGGCTTGATTTCTGATTTGATTCATGGGCTGTTTCTGGGTCCTTGCTTGTTTTCTCCGACGCCTTGTTGTTGAATTTTCTTTGGTCTTTGGTTGCGTCTTCTTGAATATTTCCGAAACCCATTTGGTTTTGAAAGTTCACACCTTGTTTGTTTGTTTGTTTGTTTGGTTTTTTTTCAAGTTTTTCTTGAGTTTGACTTGTTTCCCGGAAAAATTGTCGACGCATTGCTCATAAAGCAACTTTTTTTAAAGCTTGTCTCCAAATTGCAGTTACCCATTTCCCAATCTTTTGTTTCCCATAGATTTTCACCCTTTTCAATGCCAATTTTCCATAATTATGCATTTATCTTTTGCCCATTTCCCAATCTTTTATTTCTCATTAACATTTGGAATTTTCCTGGGAATCAGAATCCCATTTATAGGCCTGTAACATTGTTCCCAATGTGCAGGTTTTATTCTGTGAGTCTGCGCATAGGCAATCCACCTAAACCTTATACACTTGATATTGACTCCGGCAGCGACCTCACTTGGCTACAGTGTGATGCACCTTGTGTCAGTTGCACTAAGGTAATTAATTATTGAGATGTAATTTGGAAAAGGGTGGGTATTAGTCGTGGGATCCACTCAATTTTAATTTGGACAGGTATATGATAATTTGTGGTCCATTCTTTTTATTTTGGCATTAAATTTTTGTGGTTAGTTGGAAAAGCAAAGAGGAAGGGTAAAACTGAAAAGCAAAAATTGACATCTAACTATCTAAGTGCAGGCACCTCACCCTCCCTACAAGCCCAACAAGGGTCCTATAACCTGTAACGACCCAATGTGTTCTGCCCTTCACTGGCCTTCAAAGCCACCATGCAAGGCTTCTCACGAACAATGCGACTATGAGGTTAGCTATGCGGATCATGGTTCATCTCTTGGGGTTCTGGTCCATGACATCTTCAGCTTACAACTCACCAATGGTACTCTTGCTGCCCCCCGCCTGGCTTTTGGGTCCGTTCATTTGCTCTCTCCTTTCCTTAATTGATTTGTCTTGCACGTTAGTCTTGATACTAAATTACTAATCGAACTTGAAATTGGAAATGGAAGGTGGTATTAAGTAAACTAAAATGCTTTGGAGCCTGTTTGTGCAGATGCGGATATGATCAAAGCTATCCCGGACCAAATGCTCCTCCTTTTGTGGATGGAGTGCTGGGTCTTGGCTATGGCAAATCCAGCATTGTTACACAGCTACGCAGCCTGGGTCTGATTCGGAGCATAGTGGGGCACTGTTTAAGTGGTCAAGGAGGAGGGTTTCTGTTCCTTGGAGACGGTCTTTCCACTACTCCAGGAATCATCTGGACTCCAATGTCGAGAAAATCTGGAGAGTAAGCTTCCAAGTTCCCCTGCTCCTCGACTCATACATTGTAACAGTAATAATAATAGTCTGTGGTGGAGGCCCATCGCTAACACACGAAAGAGATTCATTTCAGGAGTGCCTATGCGTTGGGTCCAGCTGATCTTCTTTTCAATGGGCACAATAGTGGAGTGAAGGGCCTTCGCCTGGTGTTTGACAGCGGTAGCTCCTACACCTACTTCAATGCTCAAGCTTACAAAACTACACTTTCACTGGTGAGATCCTGCTTCCTTGAAGCTCTGAAAAACATTTATCCCTACTACCAATTCTTGGAAACTAATCATTAGTACATGTCTTCAGGTGAGAAAATATTTGAATGGCAAGTTAAAGGAAACTGCTGATGAGTCCCTTCCAGTCTGCTGGAGAGGTGCAAAACCTTTCAAATCTATTTTTGAAGTGAAGAACTATTTCAAGCCCTTTGCACTCAGCTTTACAAAAGCCAAGAGTGCTCAACTACAATTGCCACCAGAATCTTATCTTATTATCTCAGTGAGAACCTTGAAGACCATTTCCTCACTTCTAGTTTGGGCTTACAAGATGAGATTCCTAACAGTTTCTTTTCTTTCAGAAACATGGCAACGCATGCTTGGGGATTTTGAATGGTTCTGAAATAGGACTTGGAGACAGCAACGTCATAGGAGGTAAGAGACACATCCTAAAGGAACAAAACCTATGGATGGGCACTTTCAATTTCCCCCCAAAAACCTAATTAAATTCCATTTTTTAATTTGTTTGTTATTGGCAGACATAGCTTTTCAAGATAAAATGGTGATCTATGACAATGAGCGCCAGCAGATTGGTTGGGTTCCTAAAGACTGCAATAAGCTTCCCAAGTCCTGAACTGTTCCCATACAGGTTTCTTCATTTTGTGTGGCTGTACTGAAGGAACTCACCAAGAAGTTTTATTTTTTTCTCTCCTGTTTATTGACAGAGTTGATCGTGATTATAATAAAGGGTTTTCACCAGCTGACCTGGGTATGGTGGTGAAGCAATTTTCTGCAGCTTATGCGTCACGAGAAGACCTATAAGCTGCTGGGTGGCAAATACTGCTCTGAGTGTTAAAAGATCAACAAAAGTAGTTTCATGCTAGTAGATAATAGATGGTGCGAACAATACACTTGTGCTGCATACTAGGTTAGGAAGTCTTTTTTTTTTCATCTGTTTTACAAGGTACAAGGTAGGAAAATGTAATAATAACATAAACAAGGAGACAACAAAAAGTTTTGTTACAAAAGAAATTCATGTGTAAGGCTATTCTTGATTCATTGCTGCTGCATGTTAGGCTATGCAAATTTAAGCGATGAAGTCTGCATCTTCATGGCCATAGCTCCTAAATGAACGAATATGGTTTCGGTTTGATGACTGTACAATAACACATTTCACCTGCAAGCTGTGAAACATGCAAATTCATCAGATGCAAGGACATAGCACCACATCTCATCCAATATCATAAAACAGATGATCCTACCACAATCTCAATGCTTGTATGAATTTCATTTTTTTACAATCAAAAGGCACTAATGAGACTAAAACACAGCATGCTAGGTAGACAGGCTATCCAACCCCTGAAATACCAGGACTGCTTTTATAGAATAAAATGATTACTGGAATAATTTTTTATCAATGCCGATATAGCATGAAATAGTAACCCATTTCCAAGGATTCGCTAATAGAGCCAAATAGTCATAGGCACATTAAAAAAAAGGTATTCTTGAAAATATTTGTTGAGAGGGAGAGAGCGAGAGGAGTGAAAGATGAGATAGACAAGAGAAAACGGCATACAAACTTTTTTCAAGGCATCATTTCAATGGTAATGCTGATATACTAACAGTAGAATGTTTCAAACATGCATGTACACTCGCAGACTCCCAAATATGAGAGTTTTATTCACATGTTCCAACCATGTTTTCAACGTTGCTTTTATCCCCTCTTCCTCAATACAAGAGCATCTTTATCTTCCTTATAATGAGAAAAACACTAGACCAGATGTAGATCAAAACCTTTGTGCGAGTGTTAGACAAGCCGAGTTCTTTTCTTTTGTGTGCATCTGATCAACATTCACTAATAAAAATGCAAAAAGTAATTGAAATTTGAATTCAACGGCTAATTCCCTTACTAAACCAATGTAATATTTATGGCACATGGGTCAAGGTATTCATTTATTCTCATGGAAAGCAAGTCAATTTTCTTATCAGAACATCAACCCATGCCACTATACAGCACATCAAACCCACTGAAACAGTCTTCCATCTATCTATTCAATATATTAGCCAGCACCACAGTGATTCAGCACAAAAAACATTTAGAACTGAGTGGCAAATATTCACTCACTCTAAAAATAATGCCAATTTACACTGTCTTCAATTAAGCATCTTATTGTCTTAAATATAAAGCATACAAGAAAACAAGTATGCTCAAGAAACCAGTCAAACTTAATTACACCAATTTATAGGCAGCCATATTTAAGCTATCTCGATCATGAAAACCAATGCCCTTAAGCTATGAAACATACTGGCAGAAATATCCTCAACTTTTGTGAGTTTGCAATAATTTCTGTAAGAACATCATAATGAACACCCACTTGCCAAAGAATCATAGATTGAGACTAACCTTAGAGGTCATGAACTCCAAGCACTGGAAATTTGAATGATGGATTAATCTTGGCAGGCTATAAGACGTGATTTGCACACTGCATATATAAGACATTGTACATTAGCCAATGGACATAGAAACCACAAAAGATGAAGTCATAGAGCCACAAAAGAAGTTTTAACTGCAATAGCCTTGGATTTGATGATAAATTGAAGTCTACAATCCACAAAACTTGGTTTTTGATAATAATACCCGTTCTTGCAAAACACCTTCGGATTTGACCAATGATTCTTTCAAACCAAGTTGTATTTTTTCCCGAAAGTTCTTTTTAAAAAACTAAAATATCTTTAAAAAAATATATAAAATTAACTATTCCAGCATAAAACCAAAAAAAAAAAAGGGCAATTGATAATCCCAACTACAGGCTGGGAACTTAAATTCCTGTGTTCCTATTTTACCCAAAAATAAAATAAAATTGTGTGATTTCATAAGATCTGGATTAATAGGAATTATAATTCTTGAGACCAAAGCCGAACCTCTAACCTTACAAGCAAATTAAGAATTCCTACCCCAGATTCACTAGTGACAAACAAATTGTAAGAACTAATACTACATGTTCCAGAAGCAGATTTCACTCATTTTGATTGAGTTCCTTGTTTGCATTGGTTTTAGGTTGTGATATTACAAACACCCATAATACATAGTCATGGAAACTCCCAAAACTCGATTTTTCACAATGACTAAAGGTTACTTTTCATCATCAGAAAATGAATTGACAATGATGAGTTATAGATAAACCATGAAATGAAAATTTTATGATAAGAATGAATTATAACCCATAAGAGATTGTTAGCTCCAACAACTTCCAATAACCCCTCACTTGTGTTTGGCTACATGGCTGGATTATACAAGATAAACTGAAAAATCCCCATCACCAAATATTATGACATTGTCAAATCTTATCAATTCTCCATTAAATTTAAAAATTTAGTTTGATCATAGAATGTCTTCATTCTTCATTAATAAAGTGAATCAAGGCTGCAGTGATTGGGTCCAGAAACCACTTCAGTAACAAGGTGAATCCATGTTCTTGGTTACAAACAAAAGCAATATGTAAAATAAATATATGTATCAGGCACCAAATTACAATGAGTAGGAATACATACACATATTAGAGGTTTGTGGAATCCTCAATACATTTGGCAAGTTTCCAGGAATATAAGAGAACGGTTACTTTCGTACTCAATTTTATTCATGAATCACAATCTACATTTCCTCATATTCTTCCCCCCAAGTTTTATGAGTTGGAACAACTACAGAACATGAGGAGTAGATATGAGATATGCTTTAATATGATTTTGTTATTTCCTAGGACATACTCAATATCTGAAAAAAAATCATAGACTCAGATATTAAAAAAAAAAAAAAAAAACTTAGGAAAATATGACACATTTTTTAGCAGTCATGTGAAATCATGTTTTAGAAACTTTCAAGACCAGCTAGAAATGAATTTCAACTCAAATATATAAGCAACAGGCAACAAAGTGGCTAATGGGAAAATCTGTCACATACAATCCAAAATACTATCCAGAATGTAAGAGGATAATTAGTAAATCATAATGTCCACAAATGAAAAAATTTTGAAGAAAAAAGGTAATATTCAAAATGCAGATATGCGATGCATTAAAAAGGAAATAAGACATCAAATAAGTAAAGCAACAAAAGATGCCTTCTCACCGATAAATTTCTTATTCTCCTATACAAAAGCATAAGAAGACAGCAATATCATGAAAACATACAACTTCGCAAGAAATCAAGCAAACCAAATAATTATCACCTTTGCATGGCAAATCTTAGTTATAGCCTGAACATGAAGGTTCTGCAATTCTTCAAGAGCTGTGATATCCAGTCCAATAATATCTTCACCCTGACATGAAATTCAATTGATTTTCAAGTTTTTACTTTTCTCTGATGTGTAATTTTTGTACTTGATAAACTATAGGAATAATGAAGTACACATGGACATCCTCCAACAAAGAGATATATCTTAAACTAACAATCAACCCATAAATTCTAAATCTTCAAATTGTTGTCACATTTTAAATTACAGAGCACAATTACGTAGGGATGACATAGACAGTAATTTGAAGTCGTTGAATTTAATGATTTTGATGGTGTGATATATAACCTGAGCCATAGGCAACAAACATAGTCTCTACAAGTGTGCCTGTATCTGTGTGCATTCTTTTCCTTTTGGTGGGAGGGAACCCCAGACAAGATGAACTAAGAGGAGGTCAATGACAAATGAGGACTGGGGCCCCAAATTCAGGCCACAAATCAACAAATTGCTTCACACAAGAGTAAAACTCCTAATGTAACAGTTGAAAATAATTCATGATTTGGGAACAGTTCAAGAGAAGTGGAGTTATACTGAAAATTGGCTTATATTTTGATGGACAAGACACTACTTATGAAACATTTCCAAATAATTCACAAATGATAGGACATAGATCCATACTTAAAAAAAAAGAAAATTGTGTATTCATAATTGTGATAAAATTTTAAAATATGTAAAACTTGTTCAAAAACTTTTCTAGAAGGTGCTTACCTTCAATCTGGAAACAAGGCTTTCTAGTTCTTTGCACCTTCTCTTTTCTTTCAGATAACTGGTCCTTAATTCTTCAGATGTACTTATCTCATCCATGTTTTCACAAATTTCATCAAATATTTTGTTTGAGTGACCATTAATTGGTGGAAATCCATTTCTCACTCTACTTTGCAAAATGTTGGATTCATGAACTCCTTCAGATGATGTTTCCTCAGAAGTAGTACCAGATTTTCTCATCTTTGCAACTAGCATCCACATATTTGCAAGCTCATTTTCTAAATCTTCTTCACGCTGTTTTGCTTCATCAAGCCTTCCTCGTAACTCACCTTCAATTTGATCTCTCTCAAATAATGCAGTTTCCAGAGAAGATTCTCTTTGGTATCTTGCATTAAGTTCTTTCTGCAACTCCTCAACCAACATGCCATCCCCTGGTTTTCTCAAGCGTGCATCCAGCCGAGCACCATTGCTGTTACTTTGCCTCACATCAAATGACCCAGGCCTCTGACAACAGTTAGATCTACAAGGGGCCTCTTTTGCACTAGCCAGGTCACCAGTCAATTTTGCATTTTGGTAAGAAAGTTTAGTTACTTCTTCAGCCAAGTTTCGGAGCTCAACTGCTGCAGCAGCTGCCAACTCTTTTGCGTATGAAGCTTCTTCTGCCAGTTTTCGGCTGTGAATTTCAAGCCCATCCTTTTCTTCAATCAGTCTTACTTTCTCTTGCTTCAAATTCTCTATTTCAGAGGCCTAAGAAAGAATGCAATCAAAGAGCATCAATAACAACATTTAACAAAAGAATGGTTCAACATCTGTAACTGATAAGAATTAAGATATTCTGGAGTAGAAAAAATAATGTAATGGGTAACTATTTGAACATTCAAAACAGAAAGGGAGAAAATAAAAAAACCTGCATAAGAACTTGGGAGCTTAAAAAGGTGTCACCATTGCACTCTTTGGAATCCTCTTGAGAGAATATTCTATTCAAGCTCATAACACTAGTTGGTGTATTTTCATCAATATAAGTATCTTCTTTTCCTTCATTTTTCTTTTCAAATAACTCCTTAGAAAATTTCTTTAGTGTGCTAGCCCCATTGTCAGGAATTTGTTGTGGACTGCTAGAGCTTTTATCTAATAATGAATTAAGTTGTTGCCTTAGCAGAAGAATTGTTTCTTGCATCTCAGCATTCTCTGACATCTAATAACAATAACAAGTATAGTGAGTACTAAAATTACAAATGTGGAAGAATAGACTTTGCGGTGATAGAGTGTTACCTTCATCTGTAGTTGCTCCTGAAGTATCCTATTGTCTGCTGATGTAATCTTGAATTTTCATCCAACAACAAAGTGATCGATTCAGTAAAATGCTTTTTGGCATTTGATATGAGATATCATTAGAGCAATCAATTAAGCAGGACAACAAACCTCAAGTTCAAAAGTTTTCTCATTTAGCTGAGTAGTGAGCTTGGACAGTGCCTACAAGAGAGTGCAACCAACTACTTATAAAGCCAATTTAATTCAGTAATCCAACAACTTATTTTTTATGGTAATCTAGCATTTTCTGACTTCAAAATCTTAGAAAATGTAGTCAAGTAGGTAACTGACATCATGTTTTATTGAATTCCACACCTCACATAGAATTCAACATCATCTTTCATTTCACATTTTTCTTCCTTTTTCCTAACAAGTTCGAATACAACCTCCCACCATCCATTGTAGCTAACATATTCGCAACAGAAAATTAAGGCCCTATTTGGTCATTGTTTTTAAAAACCATTTTCTATTCTCAAAACAAAAAAATAGGAAAACGTTTTTGATAAGTAGAAAACAAAAAACATGATAATTTTATAAAACATCTTTTAATTGTTCTCACTAATTTTCTGAGAGTTATTTAAAAAAATAATTTTATAAATATAGAGAATTATTAAAAATAAAGCATTACAGATGAAGTTATTTTTAAAACATATTTAAAAATATAAAAAATAGATTAAGAACATTTTACGTTCCTAAGCAGATTTCTGTTCTACAAAACATCAAAGAACAATTTTTGAAACTTGTTCTCAAAAACTGTTTTTTAGAACTGTTTTTGAAAACACTTTCCAAACAAAGCCTAAGATTAAGGAACCTTGACAAAAAGAAACTTCTATTAACACCACTTTTTATAGTAGAAAAACAAGGGTGAAAGAATAATCATTTGTATTTTCAGTTTACTAATGCAGTAAGAAAAAATTTATTCATTTTTTTTATAAGCAAAAAATGTGAATAAGTAAACAAGCACCAAAAAGAGAATGTATCATACTATACAAGACGTATACAATGAAAGCCTAAAGGCTCAATTAAAAAGAGAACACAAAAAACAACTCCCTCTCTTAGTAAGAACCAACCAATCTATAAAATCAAATAAAGACATAAAGTCTATACCTATATACATCTTCACCCACGAAAACCGACTGAATCTTATTTGTTTTTTTTAACTGAATAATTTCACATTCATTAGCATCAGCTTCTACGTCAAAACCTATGTATATCACATGCCACACGGTTACCTGAGACATTTCAATGGTATTTGTATGTGGAGTCATTTCAACTGATCCAATCATACGTTGCTCCAGTACACGCATTTGAAGTTTCTTTTCACTAATTTCATCTTTCAATTTCTGCATGTGTTCCTACATCAATCAAATCATCAAAAGAATACTCTTGAATATCAATCACACTCACATTCTTCTTGCAATGAAGAAAATCTCAAAAGATGGCTTACCTTAAGTTGAGAATCTTCAGGATTGCTTGCTGCTTGCTCTGATAGCCTTTTCAGAGAACTAGTACACAATGCCACTTCACCAGCTAACATCTTCATCTGCTCACGCAAAAGATCCATTTGATCTGTGATGGTGCTACCAGTCTGCAAATAAGTCATTCAGAAATTCTAATTGAAGTTACAACTTAAAATCCATATGCTTTGAAGCACCTATCGCCACTAATTTCTTTGTAACAGCCAGGAAGAAGAAGACACAATATAAGCTAAAAAAAAAAAGAAATTTTATTGAATAATCTTCTCATAATCTCTACCAAAAGAACCAGTCTCTTTATACCTAAGAGTCATTAACTCAGCAGAAAAAAAAGGGAAGCATAAATCACTGAATAAAATCAAATAAAATCAAGCAATTGCCAAGCTTGGCTTATTCAAAAATACCTAAAATAACCAAAATAAAATCAGCAACCCTAATTTAAAATGGGTCGCTGCATTTCCTACCCCTTCAGAAAAGCCTTGTCCTCAAGGCTAAAATAGAGGAAACTTTTGTTGCAACTTAAATGCATGCTCCCACGTTGCAACTTACGGAAAGGAATTTGACCATTGAACCAGCCATTGTGTCACCAGACGAGTGTTCCATTTGACCACTCTCCTATCCAAGACAGAAATGGGCTCTAGTTGCAATTGTCCATCTTCTCGTGTTACTGGTAACTCAATGTAAGGAGTGATTGACTTCCCAATTTTCTTCTTTAAGCAAGAAACATGAAAAATAGGATGGACTTTTTTACTCAGTTGGTAATTCCTATTTTTAGGCAACCTGTTCAACCCATTGAATAATCTTATATGGTTCAAAGAATCAACGAGACAACTTCCTATTCCCTTTTAATGACACAATAGTTTGTTTATGAAGTTGCAAACAAAGGAAGACCATATCTCTTACTTCAAATGTCCTTGTAACTTCTTTTTTGGTTTGCATACATCTTTATCCTAGCTTGGGCTTGAATAAAGTTAGCCTTGAGTGGTCATATCATGATATCCGGATCCCTTAAACTCTAGTCAACAACAGCCACACTAGACTCACCAGGTATACGAGTAGCATACGTAGGGGGTGGTTAGCCATAAATAGCTTCAAAAGGTGTTAGTTGAGTAGATAAATGGTAGGCAGTGTTATACCACCACTCAACCAAAGGAAGCCATTTAGTCCACTCTTTTGGTCTGTCACCTGTTATACACCTTAAGTACTGCTCTAAGCACTTATTAACCACTTCTATTTGACTGTCAGTTTGAGGGTGATAAGCAATGCTCCTCCTTAAACCAACATTCAGTTGAGAAATTAAGCCTTGCCAAAAGTTACTAGTAAAAACAAGATCCCGATCACTTATAATTGACTTTGGTGGGCCATGTAATTTGTAGATATTATCCATGAATGACTGTGCAACATCCAAAGCAGTATAAGGATGGCTCATAGGCATGAAATGGGCATACTTACTCAACCTATCTACCACCACAAATATGACATGCTTACCATGTGACTTGTGTAATCCTTCTATAAAATCCATGGATATGTCCATCCAAACTTGCTCAAGGATGGGTAACAGTTCTAGTAGCCCAGGGTAAGAAACATTTTCATGTTTATTCCTCTGACATATGTCACATTCTACCAGAAATATGCCTATCTCTTTACACATCTTCTTCCATTAAAAACCTCGTCAGACTCTTACCAAGGTCTTCTTTACACCAGAATGTCCTCCTTCTACACCAGTGTGAGCCTCTTTAAGTATAACGGCTTTCAAGTTTGAACTCCTGCCTAACCATAGCCTCCCCTTGTACTTAAGTCATGTTCCCAACTGAACTTGGAATGAGAAGTTGGGTTTGCTTGCATTTCGTGAATTAATTTCTGAATTTCCACATCCTCCTGCCATTCTTGCTTGAGTTGTTCCACCTAATCAACCAACAGAAATGAAATAGCCATCACTATTACTCTTTTAGAGGACTCATTCATTCTAAACAACGAATCAACAACCTTATCCTCTTTCCCACTTCTGAAATATATTTTAAAATCAGAACCAATCAACTTAGAGGACCATTTCTGCTGCATTGGAATAAAGATGCATTGTTCCAACATGTACTTTAAGCTGAAATTATCAGTATACACCTTGAAATGCCTCCCTATAAGATAAGGACATCATTTTTGCACCACATACACGACTGTCATCATCTCTTTTTCATAGACAAACATGCCAAGATGTTTGGGTGACAAACCTTTGCTCGAGTAAGCCACAAGTCATCCTTATTGTGATAGTACAGCTCCAATTCCCCCATCTGCTGCATCGCATTCAATACTGAATTTCATCTGAAAATTAGGCACTGCTAAGACAGGAGTCATACACATGGTTCTCTTCAAGTTCTTGAATGCATCCTTCGCTTCCTTACTCCAAACAAAAAAAAAAAAAAATTATCCTTCCTAAGTAAATCTGTTAAGGGCTGACCGGTCTTCTCATAATCTTTTATAAATCTTTTATAATAACCTATGAGTCCCAAGAATCCTCATAAAGACTTCAAAGAGTTGGGTATAGGCCACTGTTCCACACATTCAATCTTGGTTGGATCAATGTCCACCCCTTGCACGGAAATTAAGTGTCCCAAATATTCTAATTGTTCCTCACCCAAGGAACACTTTCAAGTTCTTAGCATACAATTGGTTTTGAAGCAAGACCTCCAACACAATTTCCAAATGTTCCAAATGCTCAACCCAACCCTTACTAAACACCAAAATATCGTCGAAAAACTTTCTCAAATAAGGCTTGAAATTTTCGTTCATGATGCCTTGGAATGTTGAAGACCAAAACCTTACAGTGCCCTTCGTGAGTCCGGAAAGCCGTTTTGTGGATATCACCAAGGTGTACTCAAATATGGTGGTAACATTATCTCAAATCCAACTTTGAGAAGAACTTTGCCCCATGATATTCATCCAACAACTCATCGATCACTAGGATGGGAAACTTGTCCTTGATTGTGATGTCATTTAGTGCCCAATAATCCACACACATTCACTAACTCATGTCTTTTTTCCTCACAAGTAAAACTGGTGAAGAAAGAGGATTAACGCTTTTTTGGATGCTACTAGCAGCGAGCAACTCATTGACCAATTTTTCGATCTCTCTTTTCTACACAAAAGGATACCGATACGGTCTAATGTTTGGGGGAACACTTCTAGGCAGCAATGGAATGCGGTGATCTTAAGGTCTTGATGGGGGCAAGCCCTTGGGTGCAAGGATTATACCTTCATATTTTTTTAGTAGCCCTTGCAATTCTTCCAACATCTCCTTTACTACGGCCTCCTTAGGTGACTCATAAGTAACTAACTCCAATTGCATCGAGAAAATATGGGTAGCAGTAACTATTGGTGTATGTTTAAGATCCCACTCCATGTGAGTGGCTGAAACAAACTTCAAGGGACCCACTGTAATTCCATGTAACACCATTCCCTTCCCATCCCACCTAAACTCCATCCATAAATTTTTGAAATCCCATAAGATTGGCTCTAATCAAGCTAGCCATTGTATCCCCAACACCATGTCACATCCACCTAAAAGAATTAACCTTATATCTGCTTTAAATTCCTTGCCTTGCATGCTCCAGGCTAATTGCTTGCAAGTAGTCGTACTAACGATTTTGGTTTTATCTGCCACTACTACCATTAGAGGCTTGTCTTGCTATACTACACAACTTGTGCTTAGCCATAGTGACATCAAGAAAATTATGGGTGCTTCTGGAGTCGATCAAAATGACGACAACCATTTTTTTAATATTACCTCTAATTCACATGGTTTGCTGAGAGGTGGCTCCTACAATAGCATGCACTGACATTAGAGGCTCCTCCTATCCTTCGAGCTCATCATTTTCACCAATCATTTCACCATCCTCCTCTTTTTCCAACAAATAAATTTATCTCCTTTTGCACTCATGCCCCGACTCATATTTTTCATTACAATGGCAACATAGCTTCTTTTCCCTCCTGTCCTGTATCTCGGCTTGAGATATTTTCCTAATTAGGGGAATTTGTCCAGGGGTTCCTCTTCCTACTTCTTGTGTGCATGGTACCAAGCTAGCAATGATTCATGATGAGGACTTGGTTTCCTTAATCATTGCCTCCGTGGTATTCTCATGTAGTAAAGCCAACCCTATAGCTTCAATCAAAGTAGTAGGTTGAAACATCATGACTTGATTCTTAATCGTATCTCTCAAACCACTTATGAAGCATTGCACAAAAAATTCTTCTATTAAGCCTCTAGTCCTTGCCATTAACGCTCCAAACTGCTCCTGATAAATTCACACCAACGAGGTTTGCCTCAATTTAATAACCTAGCCCATCGGGTTGTCATATGTTCCTGATCCAAATTGCACAATTATATTTACAACAAATGTCTTTCAATTTAATTCCTTAACAAAGGCCTCATTACCTTGGAACCATTCCAAAGACATACCCTCCAAATGAATAGAGGCAATCCCAACCTTCTCTTATTCCAACACTTCATTGTATTTGAAAAACCCCTTGCACTTGAACGCCCAACCCACAAGATTTTCCCCCTCAAAAGTTGGAAAATTCAATTTAGAAAATTTGGTTGGTGTATGATTCATGACAGAAGCAGAACCCGTTCTTGGCTTGGTTGAAATTAAACCACCAACCTCCATGGAAATCGCCAAAACCAACAATTTTTCTGTTAGTTGATCAATTTTGAGGTTCATCGCTATCATCATACAGGCTAACTCCTTCAATCGCTTCACGGAATCCTTCAACCAACGAACTTCTTGTGTTCTACTCCTATCCGTCATCCCTTGGTGTCAGGTCGCCGCTCGGATACCAAGGTAACAGCATGGAAGAAAAAGACATGGTATAGACTAAAAAATAGAACTTTTATTAAATAATCTTCTCATAATCCCTACCAAGAGAACCAGTCTCTTTATACCTAAGAGTCATTAACACAACAAAAATAAAAGGAAAGTATAAATCACAGAATAAAATCAAACAATTGCCAAATTTGGCTTATTCAGAAATACCTAAAATAACCAAAATAAAATCAGCAACCCTAATTTAAAATGGGTCATTGCAACTTACAAGTTCATGTCATTAAAAAGTGTTCCAGACTTTTTTTAGATGAAAAATTAAAATGGTCAACTAACTAAAGAAGCAAAGTTCTAAAGTATAAATTTAGAAGAGTTGAATAGGAATTTTTGTAGATTGGAAACATCCATAACAAATTTGCATGCTGAAAATTACAAAACATCTTGATTCTATGATGGAGCAAAAAAATCTCAGGGGCTGTGGGAGCACTCAAAAAAAAAGAGAGAGTAACATCAAGGAACATAAAGCTGCCAGCTGCAATGAAGAAGCTTACACTGGATGGACAACAGATTCCTAAGTAACTCCAAAACCTCCTACACATCACAGATCCACTCAATAGAGAACAAAAAGAGAAGAAAAGAACCTCATCCCCTTGAGATTCCAGAATGTTCACACACTTACCACTTAGGAATAAATAAAATCCAAAACCGTAGCCAAGGAAAAGAGCTTATGATATTTTCAGTATGTCCTGAATATGCAACACCACACAACAATATCCACCCCCTCCTTATCACCTCCAATCTCTCTAATCATGAAAGCCTTTCATTTAAGCATTGTGTAAAGGTTCATGAGAAAGGGACAATGTGGAAAATCCTTCCCCTGATGCACAAAACCTCAAAAAACTTCATGCCATCTCCAGATTTGACCTAAACACTTAAAGCATAGCGTATGATAGACAGGTTTTTTTTTCCTTTTTGGAGTGGGGAGCCAACGAGAAAATATGATCAGGTAAAGATTAATGTTTTTCTTAGCACATTTTTTTAAAATACTTATAAAACAACACGGCTCCAAAATCATGCTTAGGAGCAACTAAACTATAATAAACTTTGCATTTGAAAGACATAATGCAAAATATACAAACTCAGAGGAAAGAAGAATACACAACTGAAAATGGCAGTTATGCTGAAGGGAAACAAGTAGGAATATTGTGGAACTCTTTCAGTTGTTGGTCTGATTTCTGGGAGATTTACAGGTATAAATTAATTAGCCACAGTTGTAAATTAATCAGCTTTGTTTGGTATTTTCCATAGTAAGGAGATTCTGATAGCATGTTACCCAGTCTCATAATTATTTTGTTTCCCAAAATTATTCATCCCATGAATAATGAGATGGTATTTTCAGCCACTCCATTACTTATAGTAGTGTATTTTCTTCTCTATTCAAGAAATGAAAAATAGAATCATTTTTTCTTTCTCATATTTCATCAAATATAATATTTACCAATACTCTTAAATAATTGTGCCACAAAAGAAGAATATGCTCCTCTCCTCTAGCATGTTTATCCACAAATGGAAGCATCATAAAACTAGTGCTCAGAGTTTCTCTTACCGAAGGCAGACGCCGGCCTCCAACGGCAGCACAGAACAAGTCACCTGCTTGGGTCCTTTCTGAAAATGAGTTGACAACCGAAGAATCATCACCCCTTCTACTGGTTGATTTTCTCCGTGCATCTTTTTTATCATTAAACATGACTCTGTTTTGCAATGACTTTGAACTGGATGAAGGTGACGCACTTGTCGAGCTCTCAGTATCAGCATTTGGCGAAAATCCACCCTGGTTCTCAGGTTTCTGCACAAGAAAGGTTTTGAAGCTTAGTTGCCTTGAATCAAGTATTTTGAGAAAATAAATCAACTTCTGGAAAGAGAAAAAAATTACTATTCTTTATATTTCTTATCCGTTTCTAATAACCTAACATAAATGAATCAGCTTCATTTAAAAGAAAAGGAAAGGGTAGTAAGAAAAGAATTTACTTTCAGTTTAAACCATCCAAGCATTCCACGCCTCCTGTTCCTTTTGTAGTCTTTAACCAAATCATCTAGATAAGTGATGTCACTCCTTCCTTCCAAAAGCTCAGAATCAAAGCTTCCAGTATCATCACCAATCATGTATTCCCTTTTTCTATCAGGCAAGTATGCTAGCTGCATCAAGAACAGGGCAAAATGGTCATTTGACAAAAGAAGACATACACTCTTTTAATCCAATACATTGGAATACGATCCTATTATGTAAACCACCAAGAAACTGTTTACAATGTGGACTAATCTTAAAATGCAAAATCAAGCACCTCATCTTCTCCAAAAGAATGCCTTCGCCTATGGCCAGCCGTATCAGGAAGGCTTGATGGCATACTATTTTTTGTAGAAACCAAGATAAGTTTAGTTAAACGCTGAATTCTTCCCATCAAAGCAGCCTTGGCTTGTTCCTCCTCCTCCAATCTTGATTGTAATTTAACCTGACCAGCTTCCAACTTTGACAACATAAAACAATACATTAGTAACAAACATTTCAACAATAGATTCTTTAATGGTGATTAGGAATATGATCTTTACAGAGCCAAGCAAACTTTGTTTTCTGCAGCCACGTAAAGCACACAAAAAAAAAATGCATGGCACAATTAGGTGAACTTGCAAAACTAAATGTCTCTTACAAAAAAAATTAATAACAAAATCATAGTCAGTAAGAACAGCAATTAGCTTAAGCTAAACAGGTCGCAAATAAACACAAGAAAACAAAATCAAGACATCTTAGTTCAGGCTCAAAACCGAAATAAACATGAATCAACCCCATGAATAGGAAGTTAAATATCCATAAGTAGGGCTGAAGAGAGGATTTAAGAGAAAAAACTTTTCATGTTTTAGCTTACAACAATTTTCCCAAGCATCACTCATCTTTTTGCTAAGTAATGCATTCATCGTTAGCTGATCTTTGAATCCATTGGAAAAAGGCCATTAAGAGAGAGGCAATACAAAAAAAAATTATAGTAAGACATAAAGAGAAAAATAGTGATCTCTGCATTATTAAGCTGAGTATTGTAGATCAAATAAGAAATCATTTGATTAATTATTTCAACGAAAGCAAGTCAATCATTATGGTTAATGTCCAAAGAGAACAGCACAAACCTGAAGCTTCAAGTTAACCAAATCTTCTTGGGTAGACCCAGTCATCATATATGGGTTCTCCATCATTCCACGTTTTAACTGCTGAAGCTCTTGTTTTAAACTGGAAATTTCCTTTTGGTACTTTTTTATGAGAGACTTCTCATCCATAATCTGGAAGAGGAAATATTAGGGATATTACGTGAAGTGGCAACTCTCAGACAATTTCTCGTATTCATAACACTGCATCTAAACTAACCTTATTTTGAGAAGCCTTGATTTCAACACGCTTGCTTCGATGCGCAAACTTTAGTGTATTGTGTGTCTCTTCAGTATTGCTAGATGCAGGTGTTACAGTGCAAATAAGCTACAAAGAAAGGAAAAAATATAAGTAAAGAAAATGCATCAGAATACAATTCCAATGATAATGTCTTGAAAAGTGAATAAATATCTTACCAAAAACTGAGAATGAATGCATAAAAATGTGACAAACAGTTATATATGACCAGTAATTCAATAGTTGTATAAAAAAGTGCTAATCACATGGACAATGAGTAATTAGGACTACTGTATCAAACTCACAGAAACACGTCCATGGCCACTTAGGGATGACTGCAACAAACGGGTGAGTTTTGAATCTCGATAGGGAATATGAGTTGCCTTGTCATCCGTTAGTTTGGAAATCACCTACAATCAAATGCATTTAATAAGGTAAAAATTAGAAGACTTATACTGATTAGAAAAGAGAACAGGATAATGATTACGGACAGATTAACTGGAATTATAGATGCATATTACATGAATGCATACTCAAACAATGCTAAGAATCAAGTTCATCCCTTAAAGAGTATTATGGTTGGATCAAATCAATTTAGCTTCCATATTGTCTGAATCATTATAAGATATTTAACTTACAGATTACATGCATAAGCACAATGCACAGAAGAAATATGCACCTTATTACTGAGAAACTAAAATATGTATCCATAAAAAATTCTAGCAATATGTGAATCAAAAAAAGTCTACATATATAGTGCGTTGAACAAAAGAACAAAGGGACAAACCATGTGAGTGGGGTTAACAGATGTATAAGAGCATTCAAAGAAGAAAGATAGAAGGAACAAAAGAAGCAATATCTTACAGTGCCAAGAGTAAGTAAGCTTTTATTAATGTATGAACCCTCTTTTCTCCGCAATCCAGTAGTTTCAGTTTTAGAACTTTCAGATCCCGCAAGATCAATTAAATTCTGCAGAAGAAAATTGAGTTATATCTAGGGTTGCATACATGATTTAAATAAAGAAAATAAATATTCAAATACATTATCAAACTACAATCCTCTTGTTGAAGCAAATAAAATAAGATGGCTGAGCAAGATTTACCAACTGGGACAAGGTCACATCTTCTTCTCCTTCAATTTCCCCATGAGGACTGCTTTCAATGGTCTGATATACAAAACATATCCATTAGCAGAATAAAAATAATTATATGAATAAAGAATAATATGCTCAAAGTAGGCCCAATTCGTCAAAAGGCATAATGTCATAGCTTAACAGGGAAATGTCCAAATTACTAAATGCATAGCACTTGGCAACATTGCCATATAAATACCTTTATTTACAAGTACCCTGAAGAGTCAGATTCCCACTTTTACTAAGGCAGTCAACATAATCTATTACGAAAGGCTCAACTTCATTAGGTTGCACACCCAAGAAGAATGGAGATACAACTGTTTGTCTATCATATTCATAAAGAACGTATAATAGAAATTCAAAAGCCTCCTTTTCCTTTCATATATATTATCACAATCAAGGTTTTAGTTAGGCCATTGTGGAAAAAGTTTGAGAAAAAACCTTAAACAAGCTTAAAAAGAACTGCCCCTTTTTCTGAGTTATAACGTTACAATTTAATAATTAACCAAGCAAGCCTTTGTTGGAATGCTAGGAGGGGAATTTGCCCTCTACCTATTTGGGCATCCTTTTTGGAGTTTTCACAAGGTTAAAGCTGCATGGGACCCTGTGGTAGAGATGTTTGAGAAAAAAAATTGACCAGGGGATGTCTGGAAAGGGTTTGTGCAAGAGCAGAAGGAGACAAAGGACCCTGCTTGGAAAAGGTTGGTGGAAGAACATTAAGAGGTGAGGGCAATTTTTTGCAACACATTGTCTGTACGGTGGGGAATAGGAGAGAATGAGATTTAGGTTAGATGTATAGAAGTTAAGACCAAATGTTAAAAATCACAAAGATAAAGGCCCTATGGTAGCAGTTGTTGGTGCTGGTAAGAGATGAGGATATTGGTCCAAGATTCACCAGGAAGTTCTATGATTGGAGCTGGATATGGTTCATTCCTTCATGAAAAGTGAACATAGATTGGAAGTAAGGGAGAGAACAGTTGCAACAAAAACAGAAATGGACCAAAGAACGTCTGGTTTACTGGAATTTGATGTTAATGCCCCGGTCATAGAGGCTTCAAATAGTCAGGCCATTCTAAAGAGTTCTCTGTCTGGTAGCAGTATATGAAAGGAACTTAACCACAGACCAGCTGGAGAGGAGAGGAAGGCCCACTGGTGAAGCATGCTGCATGTGCAACAGGGATGAGGTGAATGTCTATCCATTTGCTCCAATGCTTGGTAGTTCAAGATTTATGGTCCTTGATGTTTGTGAAGTTTGGTGCCATTGAGTGCGCCTGAACACAATGATGGAAGTGTTCTGCAGTGCATGTTTCATGGTCTACTTGATTGTGGTTATTAGATATTCTTCATGAATTTCATTAATAAAGGTTATTCTTTAGACTGACTAACAGCTGTAATTCCTCATTCTCCTTTATTATTTGTTGCTTCTCCCTGATTTGTCTTTTGGTGTAACTTGTGTACTTCCTGTGCACATGGATTGACCCCTGTTTGACATTCTTTTGATCTAATTTATGTATTTTTGCTTATAAAAATATATAACTGACTAAAGCTGAAGCTATCAACACATTAATAAATATTGAACCAAGGGTGACTCTGCAAAAGGATTTTGATGTTTAATTATGTAATAGTCTAAAAGGGAATCTCTTTAATTTCACAAACAAATTTTTTTTGAAAGATTCTGATCCTTCTTTATTTGTATAAATTTTTTTTACCTCATACAATGTAAGTGTAGTTTCTTGTTAAAAAGAGTGTTTTATGTTTTTTTAAATCCCTATATATTTAGAAGAATTCCAATTTCTCTCACTTTGAGGAGTGTCCTAAATGATCACAGCCCTCGCACAAGGATGACATACACAAGTAGAGAAAGGTCCAAAAATTTTATCCATCAAAAGAGTATCTGATGTAGGACAACCCTGCGATGGTTCCCTACAATCAAATAGGTGGGCTAGAGTTTTTACTTTTTTAGGGTTCAAGGAAAGGAACAAGGTATGTAGTTTAGGGTAGCAAAATAAAGTAAAAAAATTATATAAAGAAAGAAAATAAGAAGACACTAAGGTCTTCTAGGAATCTCACCTAGAAGAAAATTAATGGAGTCTCATCATTGAAAATTGCAGAGTGTGCAATAAAACATGATATTATTAATCATCAATCCATCACTTTGGTTTACATCAATTACCCTTATTTATAGGCTTCTCTAAAAAATCCAAAGCCTATTAGGATTCTAATTCTAATTTTCTTATAACTTAATTAGCTACTCCTAATTTGACTCTAATAAATATTAATCCTAATTTAATTCCAACTAGTACTAATCTCAATTTAATTCCAACTAATACTAATTCTCTTTCTTGATGTATATCTGGAGATTCATCCTCATTAATATCTATCTTAGAATTGGAAGCCACCATCTCAAATGCATTGATTGATCCCCATGCTCCAGCTATATCCCTTCTAATTTGTCAAAGAACTGCATAGTTCTTACTATCTAGGGTCCATGTTGAATAATTCCATCAGCGCCTCTAATTTCCTAATGAACACATGGTGTTTCGTTCATGGTTGGCACAACAACTAAGCATATAGAACATAGAATTATAGCAATGTCAAAATAGGCAGAACTAGGCATGTTTGAAAAGTAATTGCCTGAAAATCAGAAATAATTACCAAGGTGAAAATAGTGTGGCTGCGACTGCTAAATAAATTGAAATTATTAGAACCCACATGCCTATGCTCTGCAAAAAAAAAAAAAAAAATCAAATAAGTGTTTAATTGCACAAGTAACAAGAATCCTAAAAAATCTCAGAAGTGTGAAAAAACACAAGAGTGCATCAGTTCTCGTGAAATCATGATGTCTGGTGCAAAAAGAATTATTGGGTAGGGAAAGAAGTTTCTCTACAAGATAAGCGCATAAATATAGAAGAAATCTAAAGGATTGTTTTCCAGGATGACATCAAAAAGAGCATATATTGGTGAAGCTGCATATACATAAATGGCTACTAAATGTGTAGAATAAATAAAATATGGTAGATATTTGAATGAGAAAATAGTGTGATATAAGTTCCAATACCTTCACCAGCTGCTATTAAGGAAAGAGCATGAGCAGGGGATAGAACAACTTCCTCTTTGATTCCCTCAACATAAGTTCCCTGTCAACAAAACATATCACTCAAATAACAAGATGTTTTAAATAATGGCCCATGTAAAGTTTGCAAGGAATAATTTTAAATTTACAGGTATTCTGATCATAAAGAAGATAGAGTTGAGTAAAGCATATATGGAAGATGAAAAAGGAACCTATCCTTAAACTTTAAAAAAGAGCCATTCTTGAACTTAGCAGAGAACTGAATATCAAAGAAGAGAAAGCTTATTCAGCAAAGGACAGAAGAGTATAAATAGACAGTAAATAAGACTATAGGAGCACAGGAAGCTCTTTTAGTAGAATATATTTCTCATTGGCATAAAATTTAGGTTGAATTAGCTTGAAGAAGCTTGAAAAATGAGACAGAAACACAAAATACATCTGATAGTTGCTACTGTAATACATGGAAGAAATTTTATCACACATCCTGAATGCAGTTGACTGCATATCAGACAAAGCTTTAAGCTCTGGGCTATGCCCCATTTTCCAAAGAAGAAGTATCACTCACTTGCATCCATATACTACCATATTTTAGATGCCTTATCAGGAAAACAAACATTTAGAGTGAGGGAAAAGAGGGACAAAAATATGGGTTCTAGAAATATAGATCATGTTATCCAGTGAAAGTGATATAAAAAATGGAGAATATTGAATTGACAATCGTGATGTTTAACTTCCTTAATCAAAATAAGCACCTGACTATCCTCTCGTATTCTTAAGTTCTGCCCTGTTGGATCGAGCAAATCATTGATGACCTGGAAAAAACAAGGGAAATAAAGATATTTAAAACAGAACATCAGGTGGTAGTCATGATGAAACAGAACAATTTAAATCCATTATGTAAAAGTTTCTAAATACAAACTTTACAATTGCCTCAATTAAAGATTCTATTGTAATAACATTCAACAAATGGAACCGTCTTAAACCTAAACTACAACAAAATCAAGGGTGGAACCAGCCACACAAATTTGCTGCAAAGCTAGACAAACAATACAAGTACAGTTAAACCTCAATAAATTAATAGCCTTGAGACTCAAGAAAATCTATTAATTAAGTGAATATTAATTATTATTTTTTTTTTTATAACCGTGGATGTTCGGGCCAGCTCATGCGCACCTCGACTAATCCCACGGGGCCCTGAAGTTAACGACCGGGTAAACCTCTAGTGGCCCTGAGGGGACTCGAACTGATGACCATTGGGGAGCAAACCCAAGGTCGGACCAACTGAGCTACCCCTCAGGGTTAAGTGAATATTAATTAATTGATAAATTAATAAATCATTATCAAGGTATTCCTTATTTTTCCAAAATATTATATCTAATATCTCAGTTGACATCAATGTCAAGAAAAAAAAGCAACACTCGACATTGTTTTTTTAAATAACCAAGAAACCTTCCATGGTCAAGCCCTTCAGGCTCTACATGGGGACCCAAACTTCAAGGTGCTGACCACGCCCACTGCAATCAGCACTAAGTAATCCAGGACATTCAACCAACAGATTTAGTTTTGTATTAAGAAATTATTAATTTATGTGATAAGTGGGTCCTATATGAAACTACATAGATTTTTCTATAACGTATAATCTTATAAATTTATCGAATCATTAATTTAACACATTGACACTAAGTTGAGACTAGCAAAAAAATTATTTATTTGAGGTTATTTTTTTGATAGGTAAAGATAATTCATTAAGAGCCAAGAGGCTAGAGAAAGGGTATACACGTATACCAAGATACAAAGAGGTAAAAAAACAAAAAGATAAACAAGCTGACCCTTACTTGGTGGCCAACCAGTCTACAAAATCTATCAAAGAGAGAGTGTATTCCTCTATATACACCCTAGCCCAATTCACAAAAGTGTACAAAAAAATGGATTTAATATCTTGGTCGTTCCTCTCAATATCGTCGAAGGCCCTCCTATTCCTTTCTTTCCAAATGGTCCACATTAGACAAAGAGGGGCAGCTCTCCAAGCTTTCTCCCTTTTCTTGCCCACAAAAGAACCATGCCATCCGAGGAGGTTCCTTTTCACAGAGGAGTGCATCACCCATTGCACCCCAAAAAGGGAGAAAATCAGAAGCCATAACATTCTGGCCTTCTCACAAAACAAGAGAAGGTGATCTGTGGTTTCCTCCTCATATTTGCATAAAAAGCACCTGTTAGGGATGCTCCAACCGAATCTCTTCAGGCGGTCAATGGTGAGGAGCCTGCACCAGGCCGCCTCCCATCCAAAGAAGCTAGTCCTAATTGGAACCCAAGGCGTCCAAATAGTTCTAGCCGGGAAGGGGGGCTTGATGGCCCTTGAGAAAGAACTATAGTAAGACTTGACAGAAAAGGTCTCATTCTTGTTCTCTTTCCACTAGAGCGAGTCATTCACACCTCTTCTAATGGTCAAAGGATGAAGCTTACTTAATAAGCTTTCTACTTCTCCCACCTCCTAATCATTAAGATGTCTAGTGAAACGAAACCCCCAATTGCCCCCAACTTCATTTTCCTCCCAAGCCTTAGCAACCCATCCTTCTTTGTTGGTAGAGAGATTAAACAAGAAGGGGAAAGCTTCTTCCAGATATTGGTTTTCACACCATAAGTCCTTCTAAAACTTCACTCTAGTGCCATCCCCTACGATGAAGCGGGAGTGAGAGCGAAAGTTCTCCCAACCATTTCTGATGGCCTTCCAAACCCCCACCCCATGCCGGTCTCTAGCTTCTTTGGAGCACCATCCCCCCTCTTGAAGGTCATACTTGCTAGAGATGATTTGCTTCCATAGAGACTCATTCTCATTAGCAAATCTCCATAACCACTTCCCAAGAAGGGCTTTGTTAAAAGTGGCTAGACTGCGGATACCTAAGCCTCCATCCTTTTTAGCGGCGCAAATGACCTTCCAACTCACCAAGTGAGGTTTATTCTCTAAGGCTCCACCGCCCCATAAGAAATCCCTTTGGATTTTTTCAAGCCTTGCACAGACCCTCTTGGGAATCACAAAGAGAGAAAGAAAGTAGGTTGGGAGGCTAGAGAGGGTGCTTTTTAGTAAGGTAAGACGGCCCCTTTAGAGAGGTATTGCCTTTTCCAGAGAGATAACCTTTTCCTGAATCTTTCCTCCACTGTATCCCACACCCTAGTGGCTTTATAAGGGGCTCCAAGAGGAAGACCCAAGTAGGAGGTAGGTAAACTCCCTATCTTACATCCTAAAACCGAGGCGAGAGTCTCCATAGGAATGCCTTCCCCCACTAGGATGGCTTCAGTTTTGCTCAGATTGACTTTTAAACCTGAAATCGCCTCAAACCACATGAAGGTCCAGTTAAGATATTACAACTGATCTGCATCGGTGTCACAGAAAATCAGGGTGTCATCGGCAAACAAGAGGTAGGACACGATCAGCCCCTCTCTTCCTCTTCCTCCCACTCTGAACCCAGAAATAAAGCCCCCATTTCTTGCACAAGAAAGCAATTGGCTAAGAGCTTCCATGGCAAAAAGGAAGAGATAGGGGGAGAGAGGGTCACCTTGTCTCAATCCCCTAGAGCTCTAAAAGAAACCCGAAGGGCTCCCATTGATGAAGATCAAGAAGGTAGCCGTAGAGCAGCACCATTTCATCCACTTAATCCACCTATGCCTGAATCCCATCTTAGACATCACCTCCATTAGAAAGTCCCAATTAACGTGGTCAAAAGCCTTCTCAATGTCCATCTTAAGAAGGAGGCCTGGGATGTTGTCTTTTAATCTAGAATCAAGGGCTTCATTAGCAATAAGAATAGCGTCCAGAATAATTTATTTATTTGAGGTTATCAATTTATCAAATATTAATTTATCAAGGTCATATTGTAGCTACTTTTCTTCAAGCAACAACGCCAATTGCCACCAATTAGAAAAACAATTCATGATAGTTCCAAGCAAATTATTTTCCATTTGCAGGATTTCAATATAGAGTCAAGGCAAAACTTGATAGTGTCCTAATTGGTGGGTAAAACTTATTGGAAAGTTAAATCAGTAACTTCTCCAATTTCAAGTAGGACCTGCTTGCAGCAAGCCAATAAAGAAACAAAAAAACTCGCATGCGATGTAAGTGCAAGCAAGACCTGCTCTATGTCCATTGATGGGGGATGACAAAGAATATTGTTAGAGAGCATGATATACATTGTGAACCCAAATCCTACAAACTTAAGATTTTATGAAAGTTGATAGTTTAATATGGTATCAAAGCTACATTTGATGGGATGTATGTTCTGAGCCTCACCGCATGTTTATTACCCAAACTTATTAAACCCACATGTAAACCCAAAAAAGGTTAATAATGGTTGTTTGCCTATAGGCTTGTGTCTCTCCACATATGGATTGCACACAAGGAAGGGTGTTAGAGAGCATGATATACATTGTGGATCCAAATTTTACAAACTTAAGCTTTAAACTTAAGTTTTTAGGAAAGTTAATAGTTCAACAAACATAATGTCCCAGAGAAATTTCTGATAGAAATTGGAAAATGATTTACAGCATTATATACAATGTGGTTGAAAAATGATTTAAATTGCTGATAAAAGATTGCCATTATGAAATTATTTTTGAAAAAACATTTTCAGGATGAGGTATGGTATGAGGTTGTCCTATGCCTCAAAACCACAATCTTCCTCCAGAAGTTTTTGAGTGTTTGAATGATCTTCAGTTAGCTGTTTTAGTTGTTTTTTTTTTTTTTTTGGAAAGGTCCCCTTTTCCTTTGTATCCTTTCAAATTTTTTTATTTTTTGTGAAATGTGTTGGGTTTTTTCTTTTCCATCAAAAAGGACAAAAGAAGAAACAAAAAGGAAAAAAAAAAGAATGCGGTGGATTTAAATCCTTCTTTCCTCAATGCTTTAGGCTTCTAGAAGGAAAAGAAACAAGGACATACAATAAAATGCAATGTCATAATTTTCATCCTAGACAAAATCAAAATGAAATACTCATTGTTAAAGACTCAAAATTTTGCACATGTAATCTTAGGGAGAGATAGGAAGAGGTTGCGGAAGGTTGTTCCTCTCTGTTTAATGTGGTCTATTTGGCAAAAGCATAACAAAATGCTTTGAGGGAGAGGAGAAGTCAGGGGTCTTGAGGAAATATTGCTTTGTAAATACTCTTAATTCATAGTCAAATTCTGTTTGGATTTGCAGTTATAGCTCCTTGTCTAGGTAGGGGCTAAGGTGTTAGTTTTTATTGCCTTTGTTACATGTTGTATATCTCCTATATATGAAGGTAATGGCATCTTTATTGTTAGATTCTTCTAATAAAATTTAGTTGGCCTATAAAAAATAAATAAATAAAGAATGAAATGCATCAAAACTTTAAAATGTCAAATATTTTAAATTGATCAAAATCACAATAAATCTTATTAATAAATGAACTGAGACAAAATGGATATTCTAGCTTTCCTATCATTCCCTATCCTTTCTCAATTCACCAAACCCATTGTTCCTACATGTGCAACCATGCACAAACTCAGCATTGCATGCCAATATTTTAATAAAATCTCCTTGGTAAATGATGATGGAGATCGGTGGAGAAGATCGACTAATGGAAGCAAGTGTTCGACCACAAGTAAGGGAGTAAGGAAGGACCAAGTAAGGGAGTAAGCAATTTTTAAAGATATAAGAAGTCCATACTTTGTGTACAAGAGTTTCTACCTTTCATATAGAAAATTCTATTTTTAAAAACAAAAAATAGAAAGCGTATCCAAACGAAGCCTAATTAAACTTATTCCTGCAATAAATATTGGAAACTCATCATGTGAATGATTTGAATGTTGATATTGCAAATGTTAGTCATTGGTGAATAAAAACTACTTAATAAATATATTCAGTTTTTTCTTAAATACTTTTTTTGATGAGGAGGGAATGATGACAAACGTGAAAAATCGAATCTTTAAAGATAACACATAAAGACATACACATTGACAACACTTACAAGTATATTTCTCTAGTTAGAATTTGAAACTAAAAATCATAGCTAAAAAATTCAAAAGTTCATTTTTGTGGAGCTTTTTATGAACCTATACATGAAACTTATATTTTGTTATATTAAACTTGTCAAAACTCCAATATTCAATGTTTTCACATGGTATGACATAGTTTTTTTAAAATCCTACGTTCTTGAAATTGGTTATATATTACCCTACACTTCATGTTTCCAATACACACACATATTTTTCTATTTATTTATCATTATATAAAAAACCTTATGATACACAATACATTAGATGATATAAAAAAAGAGAAAATGATACTAAACAAGTTCATGAATAAACAACTATCAGTAGGGACTAGCATGGAGTAGAAATTCAGAAAAATATCAAGAAGGCTTACAACATATTATCCAGGTGAAAGTATTTCACCGTAGAAGATGTAGTAATGTGATTTTTTGCCATAAGTGTTATGCAAAGAGATGGCAATCATGCATAGATTTCCACATCTATTTCCTCTTGCAGAAGAACAAAGAGCTTTTGGTACAAGATTACTCATACTAATCACAAGGAGATCAGAATTTCTGGACTCCTATACTTGGGATCCTCAAGTTTGGGAGATAGAGCAAAAGGAAAATTTGTTTATGTCATATCTGGAAGGGAAATCCAAAGCGAGATGGAGGAACCAATTAAATGAAGGGCTACAGAGGGAGGTTTTTCAAAATAAGACTCTGTACTTCTAGCCATCAAGGAAGAAGGTGGTAGTAGTTTCCTGGGAAAAGAGATTTAGTACTCTATACAATGTTTTTAGAACCAGACCGGTTATTAAACTGGAAAAGTTATCAGTTCACAGTTCACTGGTCGAACTGGTGGTCAAACCGATGATATCATAAATATATAATTTATATTTTATTAAATTAAAAATTTATTTTAAGAAATATATATATATATATATATATAATATTAAAATTATAGCATTTCATTTTTTTATATTTGATATGTCAATTAAATGATAAACATAAATATAAATGTATTAATATATCAAATTTTATTAAATAGAATACGTATAATATTTACATATGAGAAGAAAATTATAACATTTAATTTTATCTACATATCTATGCATTTTATTATTTTAAAATTTTAAAAATATTATATTAATTAATTCATATTATTTTCATATTTATTGTTAATAATTATTATAAAAATAAGCATGAATATAAATATTTATATTTGTTTAAATGTTTTATTTTATAAAAATTTGCAAAGAGCATTAATATAACATATTGTTACTTATATCTATCAAAGGAATTGTGTAGCATAATGGTTGGCTCCTTTTTTTGGCAACCTTAAATCCGAGGTTCAAATCCTCACAATGCAATAGACTAGCATTTCTTTTTCTTTATAACCAAATCCCACATCGAAAACTCACAATTTTAATGAGTTGTATAAATAACCTGCACATGAAGGAACAGGCAAGCAACTCAATGGGCCACCTGGTGGGTGGGAAAGCAAGAAGATCTCAGGCCCAATGCGGGCAAAGCCCAATAACATTTTGGTCAACCCACATGTTGATCGGTTCACATAAAATCAGACGGTTTGTTCAGTTTGGTAGTTCAACCGCTGGTCCGTCTGGTTCAATGCCTATCCAAAGCCCCTCCGGCTCAAAGGCTCAACCGGACCCTGTCCGATTTTTAAAACATTGGTTCTATGGTTCCCTGAAAAATTGTTGTCCTTGCATGGGTATTGACACAAGGGACGACGATCAATAATCACCATTGACCAATAGGTAAGGAGAGGTGTTGACCCCTCCTAACATTGTTTGACCAAGAAGAGTGAAGAAACAATTAAACATCTATTATTGCATCTTATGATAGAAATACTCCGCATTGTGTACTTTGGTGAATTTGGGGGGAGGATTTGAAGAGTCCTCACCATCTAACATTAAATTTTTTTGTATTGAACGACTATTTCCCTAGGACTAATGAATATAGGAAACATCCTCTTTTGGATTTCGTAAATAAGTCGAGTAGCGGGTGATTCTTCTTTTCTTTTTTGTTTAGAGCACCATTTTCAAGGAAGCTCCCTTTTCCCGAATACATTGCACATACTTGGGTTATGCCCTTTTTTAGGCGTTATTTTAGTGGAATTATTTAACTACAAAAAGAGTTGTTCCTTTGGTCCTTACCTCACATACTTCCATGATGGTGTTTGACATCCATGCTCAACACTCTACTTTATTTCCCTGAAATTGAGGACATGAATGAACATCCTAATAACCTCATGGACTACCACAAATTAAGTGGAGCTTTAGATGCACATGAAAGTGATTTACTCTCAGTTCCTCTCATGCACAAAAAAGTGGCAAATACTTAACTCTTGACTCCAAAGGTATTGTGGATCCATTACATTTTAGACATTCTATTTCTAATATAGAAGTTCATTACATCAACAATGTATAGAAGATCATAATAACCATAAAACCAAAAATGATATGAAGCTAACCTCATTGTAAATTTCTAAATAAGAAACACGAAGAAGAAACTCCCGCCCAGGTGTCTGAGATATACTAAATCAAAGTTAGTCACGAGCAAAAAAATTGTTTGGAATATTATTACTTAACTAATAGAATTATTCTTTACCTCTTGTATAATTCCAAATACGTCCTTCACTGCCAATGGAATAATTCCAGGTGATTTTTGCTCCCCCTAAGACACAAAAGAAGTAAAGAACAAAACAAGTAGATACATTAATAGTTTGTAAGCCTTCAAAAAATAAAAACAAATGTTATATATATATATATATATATATATATATATATACATGCGTGCGTGTGAGTAGGGGGAGGCCCTTAATGCCTTAAGCAGAAAAAAAACAGCCATCAAAGGAACTAATCTTATATGATTTTTTCTTTTTTAAACAAGTGCATACCTATCTTAATTGTATCTTATAATACATATACAACATATAAAAAGTTGTAGACAAGCACCTTTGACCATCTTTAATAGTTTTAAGAGAAATCAAATTCGAAAAAAAAAAATTAAAAAACTATTATATTAATTGCTTAAAATGCATTTTTAAGATTAGAAATTGAAACGAAAAGAAAAGGTGAAGTAGTGCTACATGAGAACGCTACACATGATACTTATGTAAATTTATTCTTGTAATAAATACTGAGAATTGTATTTGAATGATTTAAATGTTGACCTTGAAAATGATAATGACGAAAGAAAACTTTTATTGGATGTATATATTTTCTTTTCCCCATATTTTCCCCCCTTTGAGTAGGTGGATGATAATGAGCTTGGAAAGCTAGAATTTTAAATATGACACATAAACACGCAGATATCAACAATATATACAAGTCTTTTTTTATCAGTTCCAACAATATATTCAAGTGTACATGAATAGTTGAAACTCAGAACTAAAATTATGGTTAAAAAGTTTTAAAAGTTTATCTTACAGATTTTATGATCAACAAATGCATTAAGTGTCATAATTTATGAAGTTGAACAAGGAAAAACTCAGGTTTTCAATGTTTTTATGTATATGATATTGATTAACGTTCACATTTTAACTCTTAATCTTATTATCTTTCATTAAGTTGTATGTATATATCAATCTAATTCATTTATTCCAATATACACATGGCTCGTATATGTATGCATCTTTCTTTTTTTATCTATATTATGTAAAAATACCTATGATATAGAATGTGACATGATACACAATACAGAAAAGCAGAAATCAGATACACCATTTAGGAGTTAATAACTATGGCAATTACCATTGCATTATAATGTTACCATGCGTCTCTTTAGTCCTAAATAACAAAAGAAAGTATATTGCATCTTTCTCTCTACAGGGATCTTTCTGGTAAAACAATCTATTAGCACAACACACACACACACACGTTATATACATATCTTGTTTGGCAATGAATATCTATCAAGTAGTTCTTTTGAAAGCCTTTTTATAAGCCTGTTAAGTTACAGGTATCTGGCATCCCAAGAAATCAGTCAAATGTGATTCCTAACAATTAACTGAATCCAAAAGTGAGAAAATTGCATGCATTTAATTCTAGATCATTAGAAGCCATTCTCCTTTCTGGTAACCCAATGTCATATTTGCATCAGTAGATAGATATATATAGAGCTTAAACTACAAACCATTTCACAAACTCAAAAACTCTAGGTTTAAAAAGATTTATAGGCTCCTTCACTAATTTTCTGAGACAACTAATATCAACGATAATATTTAAATCATGACCCTTGAGGACTGGCCCATGTGACAAAGGGTTGGGGTAGGGATGTGGGAGGTTCAAGATTGAAGTTTTGGCAAAGACTTAAAAATAAATAAATAAGCAATTTAACTACTAAAAAATATCTAATATTTAAATCGTTAAAATACTAAAGGAAAATCCAGCAAGCATAGGATCAAACCAACCAGTACCTCTTGTTTGGCTTATAATTCATTTCTAGATCTTCAAAAGGGGCCAAGGAATTTAGAGTTGGAGAGAGAATGCTGTAGTTGGAACTGATGAGAGAAATCTCTACACTTTCTCATCTCATTCTCTTTGTTTCCTTTTTGCCTTCCTCTCTTTCTTTTCTTTGTTTTCTTTCATCAATTAAACTTACAATCTAGGGTTTGCTTGATTTGCACCAATTGGGAAAAACAAAGTTAAAAGGGTAACTTTAACAGCAAAGCCACAGTTTTGATGGTGTTTTCATTTCTGTCTTCATGCAGCTATTGATCAACATTGGTAAGACCAACAATGACCAATGGCAGTCATGAGGCCCACTGCACAAAGCAACCTGCAAGCCCTGGGCATATACAGTGACACAAATTTCAGAATGATTGTAGATTCAACAACTTACATGCATTGTGTGTGTTTTCCCACTGCTAGTAACACCATAAGCAAATACAGTACCTGCATAAAAGCAAAAACTTCATCAGTTAATCACCAAGTAACTTCGCATAGTGGGAAGGCCTTCACAATTCACATCTTCCCATCCATCAAAGAAAGTAAGGGTCACAATATGGAAAAAAACAAAAAAAAAATGTTCAGAAAGCAAACCATAAAACTAGATCTTCAAATGAGTAATTGCGTAGCAGCATTCACTATGTACAGCACTAACATCTAAGCTATGAAATAGCAGAGTCTATAACAAATAAAGAAATAAGTAGGACATGAGGAGAGATTAAATTTCCCAGAACAAGAAAAGCATTGAAAAACAATAATTCTAAATAAGTACATTTCCCGTGAAGGAACTAATTAACAAATAAGGACGGTGCGTGCTTTGACGAATACCGCTCAGAATGAGAGAAGAAAGATAGTCATGTCATCTGTTAGATAACTTAGATTAGAAGCAATACAAGCCCCAGGTACATAGAAAGGATAACTCTTTCATGTAAGCAGGAGGTAGAAAATCAAGAAAAGATCATGTATTCTGAGTCCCAAGTTTGCTAAAGCAACAAACAGCAATGAAATCCAACCATAGTAACTAAGTAAGATGTCATGGCCATCCTGTTGTTTCAAACACAATTTGTTCTGCAAGCCATTACCAATGGCTTTTACTTTTTCATACATCACTCAAAGTAGATTGTAGTTTTTCCAGCTTCTTTCTGACCATCACCAGAATGACAAAAGTGACCAAAAGTAAACTGGCAAGCTGCACAAGGTGCTCTTAGTCAGTGTTAATCTCCCTCCTTCTGACATGTACTGCCCCTTACAGGTCAACTGTCTCTCAAACCTCTCAACCACCAAATCCCCACACCTTAGCCCAAACACAGGAGCAAAGTGGGTGGAGGGCATTTCCCCAATTTGCAATCCAAAATACCTGCAATCTTGTCAATATGCTCCACCTGTCCACTAGAATGAATTCCAGAACTAAGACCGCCTTCAAAAACATAAAAATGTAGCAAAGATATCCCAATTTTCTAAATTAGCATCATCACATGCATAAGACAAATACAGCATCATCTCACTAGCTCCTTCTCTTAGCACAATCTAAAATCCCTCCAGAAAACCACCTTCTACCCTTCTACTGTGTTGGATACAAATTCACTAAAAGTGTCCTTTTTTGATAGGCAAAGATAATTCATTAAGAGCCAAAAGGCTAGAAAGAGGGTATACACGGAGTATACCAAGATACAAAGAGGCAAAAAACAAAAAGATAAACAAGCTTGACCCTTACTTGGTGGCTAGCCAGTCTACAAAATCTAACAAAGAGAGAGTGTGTTCCTCTATATACACCCTAGCCCAATTCACAAACGTGTACAAAAAAATGGATTTAATATCTTGGTCATTCCTCTCAATATCATCGAAGACCCTCCTATTCCTTTCTTTCCAAATGGTCCACATTAGGCAGAGGGGGATAGCTCTCCAAGCTTTCTCCTTTTTCTTGCCCACGAAAGATCCATGCCATCCGAGGAGGTTCCTTTTCACAGAGGAGTGCATCACCCATTGCACCCCAAAGAGGGAAAAGATCAGAAGCCACAACATTCTGGCCTTCTCACAAAACAAGAGAAGGTGATCTGTGGTTTCCTCCTCATATTTGCACAAAAAGCACTTGTTGGGGATGCTCTAACCAAATCTCTTCAGGCAGTCAATGGTGAGCAGCCTGCACCAGGCCGCCTCCCACCCAAAGAAGCTAGTCCTAATTGGAATTCAAGGCGTCCAAATAGTTCTAGCTAGGAAGGGGGGCTTGATGCCCCTTGAGAATGAACTATATAAAGACTTGACAAAAAAGGTCCCATTCTTGTTCTCTTTCCACCGGAGCGAGTCATTCACACCTAATGGTCAAAGGATGAAGCTTGCTTAATAAGCTTTCTACTTCTCCCACCTCCCAATCATTAAGATGTCTATTAAAACGAAGCCCCCAGCTACTCCCAACTTCATTTTCCTCCCAAGCCTCAGCAACCCATCCTTCTTTGTTAACGGAGAGATTAAACAAGAAGGGGAAAGCTTCTTCCAGAGATTGGTTTTCACACCACAAGTCCTTCCAAAACTTCACTCTAGTGTCATCCCCTACGATGAAACGGGAGTGAGAGCGAAAGTTCTCCCAACCATTTCTGATGGTCTTCCATACCCCCACCTCATAACTGTCTCTTACCCCTTTGGAGCACCATTTCCCCTCTTGAAGGTCATACTTACTAGAGATAATTTGGTTCCATAGGGGATCATTCTCATTAGCAAATCTCCATAACCACTTCCCATGAAGGGCTTTGTTAAAAGTAGCTAGACTGCGGATGCCTAAGCCTCCATCCTTTTTAGCGGCACAAATAACCTTCCAACTCACCAAGTGAGGTTTGTTCTCCAAGGCTCCACCACCCCATAAGAAATCCCTTTGGATTTTTTCAAGCCTTGCACACACCCTCTTGAGAATCACAAAGAGAGAAAGAAAGTAGGTTGGGAGGCTAGAGAGGGTGTTTTTTAGCAAGGTAAGACAGCCACCTTTGGAGAAGTATTGCCTTTTCCAGAGAGACAACCTTTTCCTGAATCTTTCTTCCACTGCATCCCACACCCTAGTGGCTTTATAGGGGGCTCCAAGAGGAAAACCCAAGTAGGAGGTAGGTAAACTCCCTATCTTACATCCCAAAACCGAGGCAAGAGTTTCCATAGGAATGCCTTCCCCCACTGGGATGGCTTTAGTTTTGCTCAGATTGACTTTTAAACCTGAAATCGCCTCAAACCACATGAAAGTCTAGCTAAGATATTGTAACTAATCTGCATCGGCGTCACAAAAAATCAGAGTGTCATCGGCAAACAAGAGATGGGACATGATCAGCCTCTCTCTTCCTCTTCCTCCCACTCTGAACCTAGAAATAAAGCCCCCATTTCTTGCACAAGATAGCAGCTGGCTAAGAGCTTCCATGGCAAAAAGGAAGAGATAGGGGAAAAGAGGGTCGCCCTGTCTCAATCCCCTAGAGCTACGAAAGAAGCCCGAAGGGATCCCTTTGATGAGAATCAAGAAAGTAACCGTAGAGCAGCACCATTTCATCCGATTAATCCATCTATGCCCAAATCCCATCTTACACATCACATTCATTAGAAAGTCCCAATTGACGTGGTCAAAAGCCTTCTTAATGTCCATCTGAAAAAGGAGGCCTGGGGTGTTGTCTTTTAATCTAGAATCAAGGACTTCATTAGCAATAAGAACAACGTCCAAAATCTGTCTCCCATGGACGAAAACTTGCTGAGAATCAGAAATCACCTCCCCCATCACTAATTTTAGCCTATTGGCAAGGACTTTGGCAAGCAATTTGTACACACTCCCTACCAAGCTGATTGGTCTGAAATCTCTTAGGTCTTCGGCCCCCTCCTTCTTAGGAATGAGCAAGAAGAATGTAGAGTTTAAGCTTCTTTGGAAAGTCCCATGGATGTGAAACTCCCTGAAGAGACCCACAATCTCTGGTTTAACGACGTCCCAACAAAACAACCAAAAGGTCATTGTGAAGTCGTCTGGACCTGGGGCTTTGTCACCACAGCAGTTGCTTAGGGCTGCAAAGATTTCTTCTTCAGAAAACATAACTTCTAGGTTGCTAGCCAAGCCTTCACCCAGCTCCTTGAAGTTAAGGCCATTGATACTAGGCCTCCAATCCCCAGAAACTGAGAGGAGGGACTGGTAGGCACTACAAACACCTTCTTTTATGTCTTCCAAGGAAGAGAGATTCACCCCATTCACTATAATTTTAGACAGGAAGTTCCTCTTTGCCTTAGCATTGGCCATTTTGTGGAAATATTTGGTATTTTTATCGCCTTTTCTTAACCAGATTTCTCGACTTCTGTCTTCAAGAAGTTTCTTCCAGAAGAGCCCATTTCTTATAGTCCTCAAAAGCCAGATTTTTAGCCTCCACATCTCCAAGAGTAAGAGAGATCTCATTCTCCTTGGCCTCCCAACACTGCAGGTGGGAGTAGGCCTTTGCTCTATTGAATGAGACATTGCCTACCACCTCCTTGTTCCATTTCTTCAAGTCTTTCTTAAGCGCTTTGAGCTTCTCAGCGATGCAGTGGCTGCTGTAGCCTTCGACAGAATAGCCATTCCACCAGCTTCTTACTAAGTCTTTGAAACCATCTATTTTTAGCCACATATTTTCAAAACAGAAGGGGCTTTTGCCTGAGGAGAAACCACCAACTTCAAGGACTATAAGGTTGTGATCAGAGACCAAACGAGGAAGAGCAGATTGTGTGATGGCAGAAAAGTGGTCCTCCCATTAATCCAAAATCAGGAAACGGTCCAATCTAGAAGCAGCTTAAGAGTTCAAACCTCCTATCCAAGTGAAAGGACCTCCGGTCAAAGGAAAATCCCTCAACCCCAGCTCCCCAATCACCTCTGAAAATCTCCTCATTTCAGTTGTAAGCCTAGGGGCATTCCTTCTTTCCTCTGGGAATCTTACAACGTTGAAGTCCCCTCTTATGCACCAAGGGTCTTCCCAGAGGCCACGGATGGCTCCAAGCTCCTCCCAGAAATCTTCCTTTTCGTTGCCCATCATTGGCCCGTACACCCCAAAGAAAATCCAAAAGAAGCCATCAGCGCAGTTTCTAAAACGAACAAAGATGGAGTACCCTCCGCTTTCTACCTCTAAATTCTCCAAGCCTCTGTTATCCCAAAAGAGAAGGAGGCCTCCTGCCGCACCCCTAGCATCCACTGAGGCCCAATTAAGGAATCTTCCTATTCCTACACTTTTTACCATTTGCATAGATATATCTTTCACCTTTGTCTCCAAAAGCCAAACCAAGTCTGGTTTTTGATTCCTCACCACTCCCTTGATCAGTTTTCTTTTCTCACAATCATTAAGCCCTCAGACATTCCAACAGAGAATTTTAATTCTCATTAATCAACTAGAATCAAATCCCAAGAGCTCTAACCGGATTTTTTAGTTATCCCTGAAGTCCCCCCATAACTGACAGAGCATTCAAGTCTTTTTAACTCTCTTTCGAAACGGGTAGTGCAAGATTTTTGCTTCTTCCTTCTCTTGCTTAGGGAGTTACTTCCAGTCCTCGGCTTCAATTTCTTAAGCATGGCCAGAATTTCGACTTCATTCCCTTCGACAGGCATTCTCAAGACAATGAACAGAAAGAGCAGGAATACCCCTTTTGCAGTAGATTGTTGGAGGCATCAGAGTTCCATTTTCCAAATTTGAGAACATAACTATTGAATTGCATCCTCTAATCCATCAAGACCACTTCTCCATAAAGCCATCTTAGCCCACATGTGGAGCAAGAACTTCCAATTCAAATCGAAGTCTCTTTTTTTTTTCCTTTTTTTCTTTTTTTTCTTTTTTTGATAGGTACAATTCAAAAAAAATGGAATTGTAGATTACCTCTTTTGCAATTCTAAAAAAAAAAAAGGAACTGTATAAGTTGATTGTTAAGGCTACAATTTTCAATTCAAATGGAAGTATGCCTTTTGCAAATTCCAATATCCAGTTCAGTACATAACCCCTGCTACTTCACTCTTCAATCATGAATCTGCACCATCAGCTACTAGATTGCAACCAAAGTTTGAACTATTCCCCTAAGGCAGAGTAATAACCAGACGCCACTTTCACCATCGGTTATCTGTACCCATAAGAGAAAACCTTAACAATCAACTTATACATGTGCTCCCAACAAGTCAATATGATATAAAAGTTTTCAGCTTTTCACTGCCTTCTTCAGCACCAATACAGAGAAGTGAAATTTAGATTTTTTTTGTTTTTAATTTGTCCTTTTCATCATATTTGCTTTATCACTCCCATTATATACCTTTTTGCATAATCTAATTACAACCAAAAAACCATGGGCATCCAATTCTGAGGACCTTATCCCTACCTAGCTCTATCAGAGCCACCTCAGCTTCCTCCTCAAAGCCCCTCTCTGGCCACTGTATATCATTTTTTTTATGGGAAACAACAATGTCTTAGGCTATTAAAAAGTGTTACAAGGAAGGTCAAATATTCCTGAAAAAGAACGAATAATAAGAAATGAACCGTGCATTATCTTAAAAGCCATTAACACCCAAGAAAAGCCTATCAAGGACCCATTCAAACCTCAGAAATTTGAAAAGGTGGGGGAGGATGGGGGGGCAGAGTCCCCAACAAACATCTTCAACATAATGACTCCTCCCTTTGCCAAATTATTTCTATATGGTCAGCCAACCCAGGGTTCCAAACAATTCAATCCAAACCTCTTAATTGCTGTGATACCAAGACTCTTCAACTTCAACCCACGTACCCATGTCGATAGCCTATATTAGGGATATGTTAATTTGTGGCTTCTAATCGTCCTTCAACTATTTTTTTCCCCTTTGTTATTTCACATCCAAGTACCATTCAAAGATTATTTCTCAGTTGAGTCCCTATCTCCTAAAATTTTATATTTGAAGGATCAAACATCCAAACACACACATGCCCAAACCCATGTAACATAGCTGAAGGCGTCTATTATCCTATGCATCACATAATTATAATTCCATGGTCCTCCTCAACAACGCAAGACCTCCACCAGAAGGCAACTGAGAGTCTGAATGCCAATGTGGCTGCTTCTATCAATTCCTCCAATAAAGCTAGGAACTGATCTTCAATAGTCCAACCTACTCCAACTAGCTTAGAGAAGGCTCCAACCAATTGCATGTATGTCTCAAGATACTCTAATGTTGGGGTAGCTCAATTCAAGGCATACTAATCCCATCTGCTCCAAATTGCCCATTAAACAACCATTAAAATTAATTGTGAGTCCCCATATAGGAGGAAGCACCTGCTCCACCCTAATAGCGCCACTTCTGTAGCAACCGTAAGTTTCCCTCTGATCTAATAAAAATCACACTAGGAACACCAAAGAATCTTTTGGTTAGTAATGCATGAAGTCAAGTGAGATGGTGCACAAAGTCCCATAAAAATAAATAAATAAAAATGATCACCTTTGCTCCTTAAAGATTCCAGCATTCCTCTCTAGTCAAATAACCTATAAAATGAAGTCATCTTTATCATCTAACTTACTAATTCAATAGACTTGAATCCAGTCTTGTATTCACTTCCCAAAACCCATGTAAAGCCTTTACAAAAACAGAATTATCCCATTCTTTTTATTCTCTCCTCTCTTCCATCCTCTCCCAATCTTTAGCGTCCCAAAGTGATTAGCACTTCAATGAACATTTGCTAACCCGTGAAAGAACCAGATGCTCTAGTCCTCATCATTCAAAATTTCAAACCCAAAGCTTTGGATCTCCATCACCAAGGGTTCAAGCCCATCAATCTCTCAAATTCCCCATCTCCATTTATTAACTCTACTTGTACAACTAAAAGACCTGCTCTCTCTTGTCCTATCAACTAATATCATCCAGCCCTCTTTCTTTTTTAACTCATGACTACAGGGTATTCTCCAAGTTCTCCCATTAGGGTTTGCAGCATAAGACTAACTTGACAATCACATGAACTGCCTGCAAGCCACCTGAACAGGTAAACCTGAGCAGAGTCGAATTTGAGACCCCTAGTTCCGAATTCATGGTGCTAACCAGCTAAGAAACCCATTCAGGTCAGCACTTAGCATTTTTACCACTACTTTATCCCATCATTTTAGGTCATTCTTTTGGGACTTCATTTCTTTACCACCTAAAGCTTACCATTAAATATATATCATTATCACAACCACCTCAATCTCTTTCCAAACACTACTCTTTTGGCCATGCCCCAAGTGTTCTTGGACCTGAATTGGCATTTCCCTCTTCTCGAGCCATTGCTATTAAGGAAGTGGATGGATGGCATGATGACACAGAATAGAAGAATGAGAGAAGCAATCCAACTAGACATTTGGCCTATGAAGAGATAAACCGAAGACTGAAGTTTGCGACAACAAGAAGCAACATATGTTTTGGTCAGGGATTGAGTTTTCATCTCCAAATCAAAAAATAGAAGAAATTAGAAAAGAAAGTTTGCAGTAGGTTATCAACAAAAAAACAGACATTAGGATTATCTATTTAGCCTCAATTGTCGAGTCATCCAGTTACAATAACTTCAGAATACTTGTAGAAATTATTTCTAAATGAAGACAAGCAATTACCATTGATCCCTTTCATGGCTCCACCCACAACATGCTGAGCAGCAACATCATAAACATGGCGTGTTGTCGTTGCTGGACCAAACACTCTGTCTGCAGCCAAAGAAGCATCACCATTTATATTAACAACCCAGGAAAACACTCACTCTAAGCTGTCCATAAATCATCACAAACTAAATTTCACAAAGCAAAATTTTCCTTAGAAAGGAGCTGATTCCACAAATATTTGTTATTGTCTAGGAAACATTCAGAATCTTTAAAAAGTTGTTGAGAGAATATATAGTTCAGATGGAAATTGGCAACAAGTCCTCTAACAAAGTCCAGAAAGGGAAAAAAGAAGAGATATGAGCAAACAATCAATGAAAGAAACCAAGTCTAGAGCATTTCCTTCAACATGATCAGGATTCAAACAGAATAAAAGAAGATTAGCTTTTTGAAAATTAACCAAACAAGAAAGTAACAAATGTTATGCTGGTTTGGAACTAGAATAAGATGTTTATAGCAAAGATATTATTTTGGAATGTGGTATGTTAGACATGCACCCATAAAAGTAAAGAGTAATATTTCCTAGAACTGCTATTAAAGCATGCTTACAGAGTGATCATGATTGAAATGAGGGTATTGAAATCAATTAACAGCAAGGCAAGACTACAAGAGAAATTTCTTTTGCACAAAGGAAACTTATTCACCCTGTCAATAGGCCAACCCCCATTACATTTCAAGGATCCAGGAGATACCTTTATGTGATAAAGGCCAGTGCCGTTTCGTGTACTAATACTTTCAAATCTATAAGAAGAAAAAAGATATCGGTTCATAGGCCGCTCAGTTTTTTGTGTCTAATTTACCTACAACACACTTTCATTTTACCAAACCTATATATGAACATTAGAGTTTTGCTTGAATTATGGAAAGTATTAGGGAAAGAAAAAATCATAAGAAGGAATCCAAAATTCTTACTTGCTTTATTGTGAAAAATATAAAAGAAAATAAAATATAACGAAAAGTATTTAGAAACTTATACATTTTCAAATTCTTCATTTTTATATAAGAAATAAAAGAAGATAATAAATTTGGAGAAGTATGAGAAGAAATTTTATTGAGTTTAAACCTATTATTTAATTTCCTTTCCTTCCATTGTTTCCACCTATTATTTCTCTGGTGCATCCCCTCTAACTTTCAAAGATTCAAAGAAAGCATAAAACCATGGAGATGCACAACTAGACCATTTGTTGTCAAGACAAGCATGACTCGGGTACAAGACCCAAAATGCAATCTAGTAGAACTAGAAGTAGAAACTATAAAAAGCTAGTATTAGAAAGTAGAAACAGAAGATTGTATGCAAATGAGAGAGAAACCAATTTCACTATCTTGGTTCAATCATTCGTAGATAAAGAGACAACCATATGATCCATCATATTACGGAAAGATTGACAAGCGATGAGGTGCTTTGGGGGTTGTTTTGTAAATGATGATACCTTTTAAATAAAGAGAAAAGCCCTGAATAGGGTGGCTCATTCAATATACTAAGAATCCCTCCTGTTTCACAAATCTGAGGAAACATATCCTACTATCTGGTAGAGGACCTTCAAGTCCCATATACAAAATATCTCTACAAATTATCATTTGAATTGATCCTACATGTTGATCAAAGCCCAATGTTCAGTGATATTTAACTGTTATTCCAGGATTTGTTCTTTAACAGATAATGTGGAGCCTGGAGTCTGGACATTCTTTGTTGCTGACTCAAAAATCGTTCGCAATAACACTTTGTCCAGTTAAACGATTTCAAAGCCAATTTCGATGCAGTTTTTTTCTTTTCGAATATTTATATAACAGGCAGAAAGAGATGGATATGCTACGAACCAAAACCATACGCGGTGGAGGAATTGTACTCGTTTCGAACAGTATAGTCTCCATCCGCATACCACGCAATCTCATCACCTTTGTTGATCTCCCGAGGACTGCTCAAACCCATGGCCAAAATTAAACCAAACACCAGAAAATCAAACTTCCCTACTGTCACAAAAACTTAGCAACAAACCAATCACCCATTTCCGCCACAAAGGGTAAAAGCAATGGAGGGATTGTGGTACCTGAGAGGACGAAACCTGACAGTGACCGTCACATTTTCTTTGGCTCTACTGACTTCGGGCCGGTCCAGAGACGGTTGTGACGGACCCACCGGAGAAACCGATAACCTGGAGGGGGGCCTTGAAGACGCCGTCGAGGGGGTCGTCGGCCGGCCATTGGACTTAGGCGGGGCCGAAGGAGGCGCCGGCGACTTCCGTGACCGGAAGGGCGAGATGTTGGTGGAGGATCTTTGCGACCTTGAAGAAGCTCCGGACATTGTTGAGAAAAAAAAAAAGAGAGGGAATGGGAGAGAAAACAGAGAGAAATAGAGAGAAAGATGAAGCTAGAGAGAGAAAGTCAGGTGGATGTCACATGCCGGCCACTGCCGCCTTTGGTCCCTCCCTCCAAAACACCCTTTGTTTTTCTATTGCCTCCTTTGAATTGTCATACATGAGGGTGTGAAATGTCGAAAGTGACCTCATATTGAATTACGACAGTTTGGACAAACACCCAAATATCCAAATTTCGAACCATCAGAGTCGAACAGCTCCATTTGTTTTGGCCCGTTTGGGAAGCCAAGATTATTAGCTCCTGTCAAGATAGGCCCGCCCGATTTTTGAGTTTTCAAACTCACCCACACATGTTTTCGGTTGGATTTTTTTTTTTTTTTAAATCGTGTCAGCAAGCATTTCTTCTTTTTTTTTTTCTTTTTTTTTTTCAATTCATCCATTTTTAAAAAAAAAAATTAGCAATTTTATATCTTTTTTTAAATAAAAATAATATATAATATAAAAATTTTCTAAAAAATCTAAAAATAAATATTATTAGTCTACCATAAATTAATTGTTGGAAAAACTTAACTAAAATTCAATTCAAATATAAAAAATAATTGTCTAAATTCATCTAAATGTCGGGTTGAATTCGGGTTTGATTATAACAAACCTTCCAAATTGTACCATTACAAACACAATAATAAGATGACATTTAAAATATAATTTTAGTATATTTAAAATGTTAGATTACATTTGAGGATAATCTGGTAAAGTTCATGATGTAGTTTCATTTGTAATTATTTTCGATCTTGGCAATATAGTTTCAATCATTAATATTTGATTTTCATTAGACCTCCAATTAAATAATACCCCTTAAGCCGTGATGCCGACCTTAGAATAAATTTATTCCAAGTATGGTTAATCATGAATGCTTAATAATAATTATAAGTTTTGATTAAATGTGCATCATGAAGTCATGCCCAAATCTAAAAGCTCATGCGCGTAGATTTTATAATTTTAGGTTGGCCCCGAATTGGTATTTAACTTTTTGATTAAAAATATTGTGGTTTATTTTTAAAAATAAATATTTTTTAATAGAAATAATGTCATGTTGGGATATATTTTCTCTTTTTTTTTTCCTTAAATACAAAAATATTGTGCAAAATATATGAATGTTTACAAAATTTGATCATTACTTTTTTAACTTTTTGTTTTTTTAATTTTGTAATACGAGTTTAATTCACGTCATTAGAATTTCAATATTGACCCATCAATCATCAATTCGTAAATGATAATTTTTATATAAAATGGTATTAATTCCAAATTAAAATTATTAGAAATATGAGACGGAGTGTGTAATTTTTTCTATTCTTTTTATGGATCTTATTAAAAATTGTTGCAATCACAAAATAAAAACAATCAAATGTCTCTTACTTACAAATCTTTTGTTGTGTAATTATGTACCAATCGCGGATGCACAACGCACTAAAATCAGTTCTCAACGAAAACCTATAATTTATGTAGGTTTTTAGTATGTATTTATCATAAGTTATCTTGAACTGTAATGCTTTTACAATCCACTTTATTGGTTGTCATTATAATAAAAGTATTTTCTCACATCCAGGAGAGAAAAACCAATTAGAAAATAATGAAAAATCACTTGGAAATGCATATACTTTGTATCATCTCAATTTGCGTATAAATCAACATGAATCAAAAGTTTAAAAGATCATTTGTTTGTAATATTTTGTAAACCGGTTACTATATGCATTCACTAATACAAAAACAAATGATAAAATCATATATTTTGACTGCAAATACTTCAACATAGATTGATGTATTGGTAAGCCGGTTAAAATAAATAAAAAATACGCCTAAAACATGATAGACCTATCGACTCAAATGATGTAATTCCTCAAAATATGAAAACACAAATAAAACTTTGCACTATAGTGTAATAAAAATAACCCATTAGTGTATAATCGATAAACCCTACTATAGCCCTTGGAAGGCCACAAATAAAACACATCACCCCGAAAAGAAACATATTTAACAAGAAACCTTCAAGGAAGTACAAATTTAATAAAAAAACATGCGAAAAAACATAGTTATAAAAGAATGCCAACACACAAATAATTGCCCAAAAAGGAAATAAGTTATGCAAACATAATTAGAGCCTTTTTGGCAATATTTATCTCTGAGGTGTTTTTAGTGGAAGTGTTTGAAAATTATTTTTAAGAAAACCATTTATCAAATGTTTTTTCAAAAAACACCATTAAGTGATTTTTTTATATTTTTAAAAGTATTTCATAAAATTTGTAAAGCAACAAAATTATTTTCAAAAACATTTTTTATGCTATAAACGCTTTCTAAAATTACTGTCGAATGAACTCTTAAACTCATTTGACAAAATGGAAAAAAAAAATTATCATAGTCAGAGCACATGAAGATGTAAAGTTCAAATAGGTACTTATGCAAAAACATTATGAGAATAACAAGACAATAAGATATAAAGGGTAATTTCATAGCACAAGGTTCATCGCAAAGACTTTGCCTTGACAACCGAGAAACAAACTCTTTTATTGTTGACACGATCACATTTTAGTTTTTAATTAGTTTGGTAGTATCAAAAAGACTGGAATGTGTCTCATATATGTTATTACAACATGGTCATATGATTAATAAATAACAATATATACATGAAAATTCCGGAATGATTTTAAATTGTTTTAAGTAAATAATACAAAATCTTGTAACATGTATTCAATTAAGTTACAATGATACTTGTATAAATTGAAATAATTTGAACGCATGTGGTATAATTAATCTTGGTGAATACCAACTAAAATAAAGGTATGTGAATGGTTCTATATGTTCATACATTTCCATTAAAAATAAAAAACTGGATTTACGTATGTTGATGACCTAAATTTTGTTGGGACTCCTACATAGCTCACGATAAAAAATAAAAAGGAATTTGAGATAAAAAATTTTTGAAAGACAAATTTTTATTTTAGCATATAAGATAAACATTTTCCAAATCAAGTTTTAGTACATCAATCAACACACATTAAGAAAATTTTGAGGTGTTTTCATATGGATAAAACACATTATTTAAGTTTTTTAATGGTTGTTTGATCACTTAAATTTTAAAAAATTTAATTTTATCTATGTGAAAATGACGACAAATTACTTAGCCTTGAAATATTATATATTAGTGTTATTAGTGCATTTATGTATTTTGTCAATTGTACATGGTCATATATTATTATTATTATTTTTTTGTCAATCTATTACCAGGTTACAACTCTACTCAAACTCAAAGACATTGAAACAATATAAACTATATATTGCTTTATTTTGATGGAACTACTAATACGAGTTTGTTTTATTAAATAGAACCAAAGTTATAATTGTTTGAATATGTACATACATGATACCTTTCATACCCATATAAGTTAGGTTACAAACAAGATATGCATTAAACTGTGACGATACTATTATTTCACGAAGATATGTCAAACAAACAATGGTGATCACTTTGTCAAATTATTTAAAAATATTTGCAATTCATGAAGCATGTCGTAAATTTATATTGATTATATTTATGACCCAACATATTCAGGGATTATGTAGATTTTTTTTTATAAACAACAACTTGATAATTTGATATAAAGATAATACTGTATATGTAGATAAACAAATACTATATTAAAAGAGACAAATCAAACACATTTTACTAAATTTTTTTTGCACCCATTAACTTTAAAATAATAACGAAATTAGTTTTTAGCAAATAATTTAAAGTGATAATCTAGTAGATTTGTTTACAAAATTATTGTCAACGTCAACGTTGAAAAGGTTAATACACTAGATTGAAATATGTAAACTCAATGATATTGATACGAGGGAAGTGCATTTATAAAAATTTGCCGTAGTTTTAAAAATTTATTTTACAAATAATTATAAATTTATTGTATTTTATGTCAAATTGGATTTAAATAAAGCTTGTTTTTTCATAAAAGAAGTTTAACCTATCTTTGAACAAAAAACAGAGTTTAATAATATATTTTGAAAGCAATATAAAAATCAGAAAAATCGTCGTCGACTGCGTATCTCCGTTTCCAAACAGTAAAATTGAAAACCCGAACCGTAAAAACGACGAACCGGACTCATAAATACCAACTCCCAAGAGTCTTAAAACGTATTTGGCGCCTTCACAGAACCTAGGGAGAGAGACCCTAAGAGAATGGCGGAGGCAGTCGCAGTAATGGACATCGACGAGGAAGACAACCATTTGCTGAAACCTAACAAGGGCAAGTCTGTCGTTGTCGGAGGTCCGCCGGACCGCAAAGCAACTCCGTGGGTAGAGAAGTACCGGCCACAGTCCCTTGCCGACGTTGCCGCTCATCGCGACATTGTCGATACCAGTATGTACCTTAATCCTTTATTTCTAGGGTTTCATTTTCATTTTTCTATACTGTTCAGTTTGGTTGCCGAGAAACGACAAGAAAAATAACCGAAAATCTGTAATCTTACAATCGAGGTTTCAATCCAAGCCTGTTACTGGATTACGGTTTTTTTTTTTGGTCCTTATAAAAATTCGGATATTTCTCGGCATCCAGACAAATGATTCCTTGCTTATTTTGATTTTTTTTTTCTATTGACTTGTTAAATAGTCGATAGGCTCACGAGTGAGAATAGATTGCCCCATCTACTACTGTATGGACCTCCCGGCACGGGTAAAACCTCAACTATTCTCGCAGTCGCTCGCAAGCTGTACGGAGAACAGTTCCATAATATGATTCTCGAGTTGAATGCTTCCGATGATCGTGGGATAGATGTGGTGCGGCAGCAGATCCAAGATTTTGCTAGCACTCAGAGCTTCTCCTTTGGGTACGCTTTTTTCTATACTGTTATTTGCTTCAGTGTTGTTACATGCTTCCAACATGATGACTTATATTCCCCATATTTATTACGACATGTTTGGCTGCCCATAGGAATTCAAGGGTTCCATGCATAGAATTTTGAGATACAAACCAATTACATAGGATGCGGTCATTAGAGAAAAATATGAGCTCATACTTGTGTGATTTACTTGCATGTGCCTGACTTGTTTACATGCGATTGAAACTGGTTATTATGATTACCTTGGTTAAATTGCCCATGATTTGATTCAGATATTGCATCGAGTAGAGTGGTTTTTAATATGTTAACCTTGTACTGAGAAGGGTAAGTTTCTGTCTAGCTTGCCAAGTTGTTAGGGAAGTAGGAGATTGGGAGTTGCTAGAGAAGTAGGACCTTGTTATTGTTAATCTATGGATTTCCCTAAAAGCTTAAGGCTATGTTCGATTTTTGGAAAGTACCAAGGAAAGAAAAAAAATGATAAGGGAAATTGTTTTTCATGTTTGATTTCACTATGAAACATACGAAAGAAAATCCAATATAATAGAAATTAGTTAGAAATTTATGCATTTTAAAATTATTTAATCTTTATGTGTGCTTGCGAAGCGGAAAGTGTGAATCACATTCTTATTCATTGTACAGTGGCCAGAGTGCTATGGGACTTAGTGTTTGGGTCAAGTGGGTGTTCCCTAATACTGTAAAGGAGGTTTTATATAGTTGGGGGGGGGGGGCGTGTGCTTTTGTGGGGAATTTTTTTGGAATTCCATTCTGTTATATATTTTTTGGATGGTTTGGAAGGAAAGGAATAGACTAGCATTTAGGGGGGGGGGAGTTAGCAATTCAGAGGTTTAAAGATTATCTTGTATGTAATATTTGGGGTTGGGCTAAATTGTACATGGAAGAGGAGCCGCATTCCCTTTTAGGTTTCTTGGAGTGGCTTGCCTCCAGTTAAGGGGTGGTTTGTTTTTGGCCTTTTTGCTTGTGAGGCCTTAGCTGCCTTGTATACGTCCTGTATACTTTGGGGCTCTTTAGCCTTCTTTTAATGAATTTTGTGTTTGCTTATCAAAAAAAAAAAAAAAAAAAAATTTAATCTTTATGTGATGGAGAAAAACAAGGTAAATGAGTTTGAAGAAGTATATAAATTACATTTTCTTATTTACCTTCACTTTTTCTCTCTATTTTCTTTCCCTTACATTTTCTCTCAAATTTTACGAGAACCAAACATAACTTAAGGTATTGGAAAATGAGCCAATAATGTATATTAGGTTGGTCATTGCTTAATATCATGCTCCACTTGCGAGGTCCCTTGGAAACAAGGAACTAATAAGCATCTGTGCTGAAAAGAAATGCTTTCACAGAGGTTTGATTCTAAACCTCTAGAAACCATTGCTTTATTACCATGTACCCTAAAGCCTGAATTAGGGAATGGGTTGACAATGTAAGTCAAGCTTGTTAAGACTTTAAAGTGAATAGTTATCATATTTGACTGCTGTTGGATGTATCACTTTGCATAAGGAATTTGTTATTTACAGTGCAAAGTCGTCCGTGAAGTTGGTTCTATTGGATGAGGCAGATGCTATGACAAAGGATGCACAGTTTGCCTTGCGCCGGGGTAAGAACTTGCCCTTTTTGTTCATCTGTTTTTACAGACACATGTTTACATGCTTGTTTCCATTGCAGTGATTGAGAAGTACACAAAGAACACTAGGTTTGCACTAATTTGTAATCACGTCAACAAGATTATTCCAGCGCTACAGTCAAGGTGTACTCGATTTCGGTTTGCCCCTCTTGATGCAGTTCATGTTACTGAGCGACTTAAACATGTTATAAATGCTGAAAAGTAAGTTCCATTTTTTTTCCCTTTCTTTTAAATAAAGAATTGCATATACAAGGAATAATTGATATTTTCCTAGTCAGAAAATTTGATGAATTGAGACAAAAGTATTTAGGGTTCATTTAAATTATTGAATAGATATCAGAGGACCAATATTTATCAAATAGTACTTTATTCACCGCACTTAGAGCAAGTGTTAGGGATTGCTTAAATTTTGGTATACATACCTGACTGTACATTGTTAGGTTGTTGAGTTGTTCAGTGTAAATGCTTGCATGAATGAGTGTGAGCAAATTCTATACCTACTCCATTGTCATTTATTCTTAAGTTAGTGGAGAGAACTGGGAGTCTACCTGTCATCCCAATGCCTTTAGCAATAATAAATGATATAAATGGAGCCTGTTTAAGCTGGTGGCCTATGATCCTAGTACTAATTTCATCCTATCCTTTACTCTAACAGTGAGGCAATTTGGGACTAGTCTCTCACAGTTTGTAATATTTCATGGCTAGTGCACATAACTGGCTGTCTGTTTGTAAACTGGGGAAAAAAATGAAAGCTTAATTGGAAACAGGCAAAATTATGTTTGCCTTTTTAGGACTTTACTTTGAATAGGTTTGCAGACATCATTGTTGAGGGGATTTTTTAGGAAACATCAAATAAAAATGAATTTCTAGTAATCATGGTATGGTTGTAGCTTCTGTGATTTGGCCTATAGATTGGATTTTCATGGTACATAGCCCTCACAACATTTTTTTTTCTTGAAACCAGACTTGATGTATCTGAGAGTGGCTTAGCAGCACTTGTACGGCTGAGCAGTGGTGACATGAGAAAGGCTTTGAACATTTTGCAGGTTTGAAGTCTCTTACATGTTTGTTGCTTATTGATGTGTGATTATCTTTTAGTTTCTAAGAAATGTGGATTAAATAAATTGTTTATGAATGTGGTAAAAATAAGAAGGGAATGCTAAGTTCAGGGTGATTATAAAACTTCCATTCTTAAATTTTTGGCCCAAAATCTGATGGAATCACTTGAATCTGGAAATAATCTTGTGTCATTGACATTGTTGGACACTCTGTAAGCGATTAGGTCTGTGAATGAATTTTCTGTTGGGTGGGGGAGGAGATGGAGTCTTGGGGATGTTTGTGGTTGTGACTGTCAGTTGTCCAAAATAGAAAAAAAAAGGAAATATTTCATTTGCCCATATTGGGATGAGATGTGCTGAAATCTTGTAGGAACACTGTAAATAATTAAATTTGCTCATCGTTTTGAGTTTAGATTAGTGGTTAACTGTTGTCATTCTGTCAAAACAGTGAAAGAAACAATGAATTTCCTCTTCATATTGTTGTGGTTATGTGCTTATTGTTGCTTGTATCCAATTCTGGAACTATTGATATGTGGTGAACATTTCAAGAGTTTCTAGTTGGTTTAGCATTTGTTGTAATTAACATACCATGGTGTCACAAGAGTGCTTGCATGAATCTAGTCTCTTATCCATGAAGAATGCTTGTGATTGAATGTGCTGTGATTAGAGCCACAACAATGGTTTTTGCCAATCTAAAACAAGTCTAAGGCCTGATACCTATTCTCATTAGGACACTCATAATGAGATTCATCCCCTTCTTTAATCCTTGTTGATTTTCACGGTCCTGTGTTAAGGTTTTGGCTTAATAATGTTTTAGCCAGAGGGCAAGAGAATTAAGAGAAAGCAAACCTAGAATGTGGTCACCCAAGTCCCAACCTTTAGCTTGTATAATTCTGTGCAAAGACCTCTTGAGTATATATATTTTTGTTTTTCTGCCTCAAAAAATTTGATATTCTCTTTCCATGTTCAAGTCTATTTGCCCTGGAACAACCTGTGCACTGGATGAATGGTTTCAAGATTACTTAGCTAATCCCCTTCTTTATATTTGCAGTCAACGCATATGGCTTCTCAGCAGATAACGGAGGAAGCTGTCTATCTGTGCACTGGAAATCCATTGCCTAAAGACATTGAGCAAATTTCTTACTGGCTGCTGAATGAATCATTTGCAGCTAGTTTTGATCGTATCCTTCAACTAGTGTTGTTTGTTAATGCAATTGAAACAACTTATGCTATACAACCCTACAAGAAAGTATGATGGTTTTGTATACTTATCTACCTTTAGGAATATCTGAAGTCAAGATGAGGAAAGGATTAGCCTTAGTAGATGTTGTAAGGGAGGTGACAATGTAAGTGCAATGCATTTCTAGCTGTTTACTTCTTGTCATTTTGTTTGCTTGATCTAATATTTTATCCTTTCTGTTACCAGGTTTGTTTTCAAGATCAAAATGCCATCAGATGTTCGAGTTCAATTAATCAATGATTTAGCTGACATTGAGTATGCGTCTTGCCTCTGTTTCATCTGTTGAACCTTTATTCTTATTTCTAGAATATGACAGCATATCTCAAACTTAATCCTTATTTCAGTTCATGATGTTATGATGCGGGACCATATACACTCTCAAAAGCTTAAGCTAATGGGGGGTAGAGGTTGCCCCACATATAAGTCCCAACCAACATTGGTAATCATCCGATGTGGGACACTGGACTTTCCATCCATCCTACAATAGACACCCTCACTCAATTGCTAACACTTACGTTAGCGAGCACGGGTGAGCTACGCCAAACCTCGCTTTGATAACAAATAATGTAGGACCACATACACTCCCAAAAGTTTAAGTTAATGGGGTTAGAGGTAGCTCACATATAAGGCCCAACCAACATTGGTAATCAGCCAATGTGGAACATTGGACTTCCATCTGTCTTACGTCATGTTATGTGACAACAGATACAAATTTCAATGTTACACTAAATTAATGTAGAGATACATGTACTAACATTGCATCATAAATACTTATAACTTGAGATAGCATGCATGTATCTCATCAATTGCACCAGAAATTAAAAGGCTTGCAAATGTTTACAAAGATATGACAGGAAAACAATCAATAACTTACAATATTTGCACATATTTGATTTTAGTTGCAAAATCATTTCAATGAAGTAAATGCATCAAATCAAGGTGTAGGTCTCAAAGATTGTTTATCCTTAGACTAGCTATTCCCATGCCACCAAGGAGATATGCTTGCTTTATATTCACTAGAACACTCTCTGCACCTCTTACTCCTCTTTATAAGAGATAGATCTTGTCTTCAAGTCCCTCTTAATGCTATGGTCCCCATCTGCTGCCAATGATTTGTCTCTACATAGTATTTGTGATTATGGGCCCAAGTCTAAGTCCTAGCAGCTTAAGCTAGGAAAGTTGGTAGGGCATTAGAGCTAAAGATCTGGAGTTCAAGTCTCTCCTATGGCTACTATCCCCATCTATTTATCTATTGGTGCTGTTGTTTGTCTATGTTTGGGTATGGGTTTGCATGTGTGAGAGGGTGTTAAGCTTGGCATACATTGTGTGCCCTTTATGTCTTTTTTCTGCTCTCCTTTTGCTCATGCTTTTAGCTATACAAGATATGGTCAGTGGCTCAATCCCTTGGGGGCACGTTCTACATGCAGTCACTGCTCCTTGTTAAATCTAGATACAAAAGGGTCATTAAAAGCAACAAAGAGAGAGCAACTCCTTGCACATATTGAAGAATAGCCAAAGTCAAGCAAATTGCCTTAAGTAGCACATCTTATCAGAAAAGGAAAACCAAGGAGTTGGCCCTTACTCTTAGTAACATGAGATCCAGGGGCCACAAGAAATAATAGAACTATCTTTTGAATTTTAGGATTGATACTTGTTCTCCTTCAAAGATTTCCTATTCCTTCCCTTGAGGATTTTCTTAAAATGACATATACTGCCAGATGTGACTTGTTTGCAGTTTGTTGCAGCAGCTGTGACAGTGCTTGCTATCAGCTACTGTAGAATCCTGCTAACTTATATGATGTCGTCCTGTGATGCCATCTGAAAAATAGTTTAGCAATAAAATTTTTATGATGATAAAAATTGTCACCAAATAATGAGATAAACATATTGGAAACCTCAAGTTGAGGTTTTGACTTGGTTAAGTTACTAATCGAACTAGGCTCTGGTTAGGGGTTGGTCCTTCTACACCTTGAAGAAGGTGGCACCCTAATCCCAGTCATGCCAATCTTGAGAATTCTTCCCATTAAACCCCTAACCCAGATTGAGGTTTTATATTGGTCAACCTCAGCCACTTCAGGGCTATCTTGGTACTATGGGGCAGTTCTCATGTTGAAATTGTTCTCAACATCATGAAATTTATCTGTTTAATCAACCTGGCTGCATGAAGAATGAAATCCAGGAAGTAGGCTCCAGAAACAAATTAACAATAAATTGTAGTAGTACTAAATTGGTTTAGTAACTAGAAGTGATATAGTGGGCTTATGTTTCATTTTGTTGTTTTTCATTCTTCTTAACATGTTACAGAGGGTGCATAAAACTTTGATCAGCCAACATGCTTGGCATGTCAAAGTTTTTAGCAGTAGCCTATATGTTCTAGATCATTATAGCCATACAATGTAGCAACAATTTTTTTTTCTTCCCAAAATAACATTCATTTATTTTTATACAACTTTGTTTAATCCTGCTCCTAAGAGTGGGTTATTAGTTATTACATGATGAGTCTCTGAAGGCTTATACTGTGAGAGTGAGTATCTGGATACTTGGCATGATTTCTTTACCATGGGCCAAGGTAGAAGAAGTCTTGTACTTCTTAATAGTTTGTGGTGCTAAAAGAAAGGGAAGAAGGGTGAAGGAAGGCAGTTTAGTTGTTGGTCTAGAATTTTGTTGGACTTTCTGATTGAATGGTTGCTTACCAGGCATCTGATTGCAATGAACTGAATTCTTTTGGTTTGCAGGTACAGGTTGAGTTTTGGTTGCAATGATAAGTTGCAGCTTGGATCACTTATTGCTTCATTTACACGGGCTCGATCAGCGTTGGTTGCTGCTGCAAAGTAGTTATGTTCTTGTTTGTGGACATGTTAAGCTCTCATATCCTCTCACTATTTATGCATGTGGGTTGTTTTGTTAAACACCACCACAAAAGTAAATAGTCTTAATGTTTTTGTCGGCTTGGAGTTAAAAAACTACTAGATCTTGGTTCCATAGTTTGTAATGTAGAGTTGTAAGCTTGCTTCTAGAGAGTATAGACAGTAAAGTTGTTAACTAACCCTTCTATTGCTAGGGTTTCAACTCAATTGCTTGATGGTGTTCCTCCTCCCTGCTCCGTCTTATTCATTCCCTTTTTGCTTAAATTTGTCTATTCCATTTAGTTCCAGCGCGTGGTTTGCCTTATTACAAGCATGTAAAGTTCAAGTGCATCGTTTTAGCATGAGACGGTAGCCTTTAAAATGTCTTGCAAGTATGTAGGTAATAGCTCTTCCTTAGATCTGAGACTTTCTTTTCCCTCTCATAATTGCAGGTTACAGTCACAAAGAGAAGTTGAGAGCATATATCTACGAGGCTTTGTTTGAAAAGTGCTTTAAAAAATCATTTTTGAAAATAGTTTAATTTTTTTTTTAAATATTTTATATATAAAAAATTATTTAAGGATTCGAAATATTTTTAATCTATTTATGCTTTTAAAATTAAATTTTGTATAGTGTTTTATTTTTAATTATTGTTTATATTTATACAATTATTTTTAAAAAAAGTCTTTAAAGGTTACCACTCTTATTACAATATTTAAATGTTATATTAATGCTTATTTATTAAAATATTTAAAATAAATAGTTATACTTATGTCCTATTTATTTAAATTTTAAAAATATTTTATGTTATATAAAAATGTTCAAATTTTCAAAGATTTTTCTTTTATTAAGATATTAAATATATTATATTAAAGGTTTATATATTTAAAATTGTACAATAATATTGATTTATTAATAGTAATTATTATTTTAAGAAATATAAACACATTTATTTTCTTTGTAAGTTCAAATTCAATCGTTTTATAGATGGCTTAGTAAACATTTTAATCAAATTCCTGACTTCCAATTCTGATTTCCTTTCCTAGCAAACGTGGCACGAATATTCAGGTTACAAAAAAATGGAAAAAGGAAAAAATGCACATAAATTTATACTTGTACAACAGTGTTGAAATGCTGTGCAAATCAGAATGAAAAAGATTGGTTTCCCACAGGCAGAAGCTAGGCAAATTTTCAGGCTTTGTTAATCATAAATTTATGGGCAGGGAAGCTCACCAGAATTTGAGGTTTTGTCCGAGAGGGCTAGAGGCACTGTAGAAGCTTCGTTCCAACCGGATTCAAATGGCATGGCATTAAGCGCTAGTTGCTTTGCTTGTACTCCAGTTCGACCAGATATTCCAAAAATGCAAGAAAAGACACCAAAACAAGTGGCACCTCCTCCGACTTATATACAAATCAAATCCCAAATACTGGCTTCTTGTGTATGTATAAATACGTTTCCAGGTAAACACAATAAATAAGCCCACTTCCAGCATTGACTTTCTGTGCAAAAAGCAGAGTTCTATCAATCATATTTTTCCAATGCCATTCCTTTCTCTAAAATATGTCTAGATTTGCTAGTGCCTACGGACTGACTGACCTGTACAACAAACTACTAAACAAGACTTGAAACCCCCTAACACCGTGGGACACTTTTCTGACTCTTCTAGCCTCAGAAAATACCAACATTTTACATTTTATCCCTGAGGCAAAAGCATTAATCTCAGAACTACAAAACTGGACCATCAACAGACATAAATACTTACAAACCAACCCACCGCCAGCATCTCATTGTGGGGCAGAAACATGGCCAATTCACCTTTGCTGCTTGGCTTGCGACCCCCCTGACTTCATTGCACTTTCTTTTATAGATATATATTCTTGCATGACCCTTCACATGCTCTCATTTGATATCCTGTTGGACCAGATAATCTCGATTTCTAGTGTTCGGGAAGACCCATCTTTGTTGCTGTCATGGTTCAGGCTGAACAATCCGCTGTATACACCTTCCGTGACAACTTTGTCGATTTGGATGGTCACTCTCCCAAGATTTGTCTGAGAAAGCCAGCCATATAAAAAACATTATCAGGATGTCATAAAACACCGAATTGAACCATATCATCATTATCACAGTCCCCACTTCATGTTAGGTTTTCAAGGGCATTGTTATTATTCGCAAGAAAAACAAGGGTTTTCAATAATTCATCTGTTTGAGTTGAACAGGAAATGAAGTCCGCGTTAACTAGCAACATGGTGATTAGAATAACTGAACATGTTTGTGAGGGGCATTAAACTAAAAGCAGCAGATTAAAATGTACTTACCTTTCCAAAAGTACTTTTGCTTTTACATAGAATGTGGAGCTTTTGTCCCTTCGGTGGTACATCAAATGCCCATGTAAATCCTTCTTTCCATTCTGGGGATGTACTGTGGCTCACTACCTAGGAAAAGTGAAAGAACATTTTAATATGAAAAGTAGCTCTAACTAATAGTGACAGCTTAATGACAATTTACCATCTGATATGGTGTACAAAGTCAAACTTAGAGCACTTTAAAGAGCATAAAACAAAGATTAAAACTGCACATATCAAACTTCAGATTAATTTATGGTATAAAATTAAAGTTATGCATGATATTCATCATCTGAACCTCCTGAAAAAATACTTCATAGAAATTATTCCACTTCCAATGTTTATAAACTGATATAATCAATATAATTATATTAATATTTCCAATTGCTGTGTACTTCCTAATGTTTCAAAAAGCAAAAACTAAAGTATACGATGCAGAGCCCTGCAACAATGCCTTGAGCAACTAAATGAAGGATCCAGAGACTGCCACATCGTTTATGAAATTAATCTTTACTTGAAATTCGGTTGCAGCTCACTTCCTTGAACCACTAAGCAAAACAATGACTAACAGACAAAATAAACTAATCTCCACCCTCCCCTCCCCCCTTCCCAACATACCCACCCATGAAAAAAGATGTTGATTTTTTTACCAAACTAAATAAACAAGGTAGTGAGCTGATTGCTTTTGCATATAAACCTTTCATTCATGGTTACCTTGGTTTGCCGTGGAGGACCATTGCCTATTGTCAATCGGCAGAAAGCATTTGTTCCCCCCATGGCCTGCTTTAGGTTGTTCCCACGCTTAATGGTAACAGTCAAACACCCTGGTAAACAATGCAAGAGGCTATCTGCTTTATCGTGGAAGCTTGGTGGACAGGTTTTCATAAGCATTTGCAGAATGGGAATGGCTTCAGCTGCAATCATGGCTTGAGATTTGGCAATATCTATTGGCATGGTTGACCATGAATGTTTTAACAAGCATAAGGTGTCCAAGACAGATTCCTGAGCAGCATCACTTCCAGACTTGAGCGCTCCTACCAAATGGGGAATGCACAGGGTAGCTGCTTCAGAAATATGGAGCTTATGAAAATTGGCAAATATCACATTTATGGTTCTCAGGACCTCTTCATTGATGGTTGCTGTGGACCACAACTCCTTCTCTAATGCAGCTGCATGACAACAAAATGGCAGGGACTCAATATCCAAATGGAGAGAGCAAAACAATAAAATAAAAGAAAAAGAGAGCGAGTTTTCAGCACAATGAAGGGATAAACTGGATAAGAAAACAAATTATACTAAGGTAACAAAAAACATTAGCTAAAAGCAACTTGCTTGATATTATGCCAATCCACAATCTTGAGACAAATTACTGGCCATCATGTTCTAAAAAATGGTCAGTATGAATGTATAGCAGACTAAGATCATTCACATATGGCCAGTAACAGTGGAAAACCTCCAAGATTTGACCAATTGCATACAATCAATTTCCTGACAGCAGAAAGCACCAAAATCAAGACAGAAAGGTTTAACCTCTACTAGGGCATCCTTGATTGCTTAGAAGCAAAAAAGCCACTTCAGAGCAGCATTCTAATCAGGCAAATACCAATCTGGTTTTGACCGATCAGTAATCCCCATGAATCTTTATTCCTATTTATAATTTTTCAAAACATGCCCCTTACTATCGATTCAGAGTTAGAATTTCTTAAAAAAAGTCAATGTATCCTTGTTCTTAAAAATTCATAGCCATAAAAGAAAATGGATCAAATGCTTCCTTATCATTTATCATCCTGTTAGGACAAGACTAATGCAAGGTTTGACCTGCCTTGCATTGTTTCCTCTAATAGTGAAATAAAAGGCCCTCAATCTCAAGTTATTCATCTCCTTCAAAATATTACAAAACAAAGACTATGGCAAAATGGTATAGTATCCACCATCCTGTCCTCACAAGAATGGGCCTAGCGATCCAATTGCCCCTATGTTGTCAAGAATTTGTATAGGTCATTGGAAATACATTGCCAATAAATGAATTGATTGACCTAGATCGAATTGTATACATCTTATTTCCATATCAATATAAAACATATTCACATTGTTACCTGCTTTCATTGATCCTTTACCACTATGTGAAAGGGCGAAAGAAGATGACGGAAGATTTCAGAATGGGAATTTGTTGGATCCTAGCTAAGAAACTGGAGAATGCAGCACAAAAAGTTTAATGGCCGGGATTGTCTCCAATACATTATATATGCCTATTTTTGACATCAATTCTACTTCTTAATATAGCACCACCTAGCAGACCCCAAATAATTCTACATAGATCCAATTTTAAATTTCATGCATCAAAATCAAGGTATTTAATATTATTAGCAATGGTAAGCACATATCAATTTTTGAAATGGTTTCTCTCTGAATTTTTAAAACTTCATTAATATTTCAATATAAAATCTCATTTCTTAATGAGCCACAAAAATACTGGTTTTTTCCCATGATAATCACACAGGTTTGCTTTCAAATTTAGACACATGTATCCCCCCTCCTCTCCTCTCTCTCACTTTCTTACACAAGCAAAAACCAAAACAGTTATTTATAAAAATTATACATCTCAACAAATTGTAGCCCCTCTCTCTCTCTCTCCATATGTGTGTGTGTAACAAATTGTAGCCCCTCTCTCTCTCTCTCTCTCTCCATGTGTGTGTGTATATATGCGTCTGAACAGTTTATACCCTCTCTCTCCTCCTATACATATATAGTCAATCTCTAATGCAGTATGACTTCAGAAAATACCCAAGTAAAAACCAACTCCTTCACCTGTAATGACTATATGCATATGAACAACTTGTAGAACAACACAGACATTATACAACCCCAACCCCAACCCCCACCCCCCTCCCCTCTTCTCTCCCTCTTTCTCTCATGCACATGCTCGGACAAAAACCAAAAGCTACATCCGAACTAACCATGCATCCAAATTCAATGCTCTCTCTCTCTCTTTAATACCCAGAAAAAAAACAAAAACCTTTGTCTGTAATAACAATGCACCCAAACAACAATTTGTCGTGTGCTCTGTATGGGTGTTCAATGTAATATGAATTGAGTCTCGCTTTCTTGGGCTCTTCTCGACTTGAACAATAATTAGGCATCTGCCCATCTTGTAGCTAACAACCCAAACATTATATTCTCTCTCTGTTACCCAGGAAAATACTAAAACCTTCAGCTGCAATAATTATGCATCTAAGCCATTTCTAGCTTTCTCTGTGTCTCTCTGTGTGTATGTGCATTCAAGGTAGTATGACTTGAGCAAATGCCCAAGTAAAAACCAAAATCTTGATCTGTAATAAGGCATCCGAGCAAGTTGTAGTGAACAGACCAAGATATTAAATATGTAAAAAACACTTCCTATGAAATATTTATGTGCAATGTGTCAGAGAAACTAATATTGATGCACAAGCTAACAGCTTATGAATGCTTATATCTTTTTGGATATTTAAGTTGAGGCATATAAATTTGAATGTTCAAATTTGTGATACAGAATACCAACAACATGGTAAAAGATGATTGAATTATTTCAGTTGTAACTTACCTGTCAATGATCTGATGAGCTCATTTGACACATATTCTTGAAGCGTGTGATTGGAAAATAAAAATTTGATCAGCAATGCTGCCTGCGCAGCAACATCTGAATTAGGAGAAAGTAGTAGTTCCTGAACTACCAATATGCCACCTGCTTCAGCAACAGCTCGCCTATTAGTTCTACTGCGCATCACAAAGTTCTGCAATGCACAAATTGCCACCATTTTCATTTCTTCTGTTGGTTGATCTTCAAGCAAGCTTATCAGTGCACGGCATGCTGATACAGAATCACTGGCTCTAGCAAGTCCTTCATGCTGGGAGAGGTCACCAAGAGCAAGAGCTGCAAGAAGCCTACCAGATTGTGATCTGGTTTGTGGATCTAACAGATACTGTGATAAAGGTGCTATTGCATACTTGGAGACTTTCATCTCTCGTACTCTCACATTGTTAAATAAAGCCTCAAGTAATCTTCCAGCAGGCTCTTCACACTGATGAGATCTCAGAAGGTCCAGCAAAGCATCAATGGCACCAGCTTCAGTCATCTGTTCAGCATTTGACGCATCACTCCTTTCATGAACAATCAGGGCATTAAGAGCCACCGTAATAGTGCTCTCCAGTGTTGAATGCAGCATTTTCACGAGAACAACAAGAGGAACTTTGAAATAGTACTCAGCATTGAAACGCAGAACATTAGAGAGAACCAGTGCAGCTGATTCCCACAAAGCATGAGGTGGTTGCGGGTCATCTTGAATGATAACTTTTGCAAGCTCAAAAATGCCCCCAGCATCTGCAACTGCCTTTGGCCAGCTTATAGAGATGTTCTCCAATGCCTTGATTGCTGTCTGCTGTAAGTTCAATATTCCAATTCCTGCAAGCTGAACAAGTGGTACAACTGCATTTTTTGTTGTAATATCCTGCTGAAAATGTTCCTGTGCAAGAAGATGAGATAGCAATTCTGTGCCTAGCTGCTGGATTGCTTGAGATGGGGACTCTAAAAATGAAATCAGTGGTTCAATGACTTGGCTAGGAGTAAGTTTTAGTGTTGCAAGGCTTTGTGGTTTCTCCAAAATATTTACAAGAGCTTGCAAAGCACTATGCTGTCCCCACATACTGAAATCTGGACGAAGCAAAACCATGAAAAGGGGTTCCACAATTCTTGCAGCAGCTGAGCCTTTAGAAATTGCACTGCTATTTGTTAAGATGCGGAACAGTTCTGCAATTGAGGAGCATAATGAACTGGGTGCAACAGGGAGTAGCTCAAGACAATTATCAATAATGCCAGCTTTGACCATATCTAACTTGAGGGGAGTTCGGTCCTTCCCCAACTTTGTGAGAGCACAGATGGAAGTCTCAATGAGCTGATGGTTTGATCCAGAAACCAAGCTAACAATGAGATCCACAATATCATAAGCTGCTGCAAGCTCCACTAGTTGTTCATCATCCAACAATCTCTCAAAAGCACAAACGCCGGATTCTACAGCCGCGCTGCTCTCAGATTGCATCAACAATATAAGGGGTTCTATGCATTCAGAGGCCATCGGCAATGCTCGAATTTTTGGAATATTAAACAAAACAAAGCAAAGTTGTGCAGCATTTCCCTTTAGTTCCAAGGATGAAGTAGAAGATGATAAAATTTTGTAAAGACTCTCAAGGGGGTTTCCCTCCACGTCTGTCATCAAAGATGCTTTTGATGAATTTCCCATAGTCAACTTGATTAAGGCAACAAGAGCAGCTTGTTGCTCACTCTCTGATGCAGCATTAAGCATGTCAACCAAGGGCTGAACCGCCTGCCTAGCTAACTCAGAATCTCTGATGTTCTCAGCATCAAAAAGCTCATGCAAAGCTCTAGCAGCACTGAATCTAGCATTTCTTGACCCCAAACGCAGCACAGCTATTAGTTGATTCAAGGAACTGATTGATGCTTCGTAACGAAGAAGATCAGGATTGCTAAATAGTATTCTCAACAGTTCAGACACTGAGGCCTCAGAAGAGTCTTGAGGGCTCAAAGACAAGTACTTGGTTAGAGCATCCAATGCTCCAGCTTCAGCCATTATCAGTTTGTTTGTATCACTTCCATCTGCAATACGAGTCAATAGTTGAACAGCAATTGGAGGGGCACCTGGCCTATCTGGAATTGGTCTCAAAAGATCCACTAATAGAGGTATAGATTTGCGAGCAGTGGAACCAACTCTTATGTCTTCAATTTCAAAAAGATTTTCCAGAACAACTTGATCAGGTTTCCTAACCAGACAAAACTCTTCAGATAAAGCAACAAGGTTTGGCATATCTGATTCTATGTAACCAATTAGGGTTATTAACCCAGCAACTGCACCTGAATTTGCAATTGTAAGATTTATTCCCCTACTTCCATTACAAACAAGACTAGCCATTGCCTGGGCAGCAAAGAATCTGTCAATCACTTCATCAGATTTCATTAAAAGTGCAAGTGACGGTATGATGCGCATGGTTGCAGGGGCCAGAACAACATTTGCATCTTGGAACAAAATAGCCAGGAGCAAAGCACTAATCCATATACCCTCAGTATCCTCAAACTCTGCCTGTCAATGGAAATCATCATTTGGTTTAGCTACTAAACCTACAATATCCACCTTTTAAACCCAAACATGCAAAATGCACAAGGTTGAAAGAGGAAAATTTCCATTAAACATCAGGAACTAATATCCTGAACTTGTGGTACAGAAACTAACATTCGCTCTTCTAAAATTATGTCACTTTTAATAGCATGTTTCAGAGTCCACTAAAAGATAATCACAATTGACCTGACTATCATGTTGAGATTTGATGTCCTTCCTATATCATGTTCTGTTCTTCCTTATTGTTACATTCATTTACTTAATCAATCCAATAGCTACACCCTATGCTACAATCAATAAAATGAATCCAAAGTTCCAAAATAAAAACAAAAGACTTGTCACATAAGATTTAAGTAATATATTTAAACAATTTCCAAAATATATAATTGGGTTCAGGCTAGGCTTGTGTTTCTCAAGCCCTAACCTGCGTCAAACCCATATTTAATTTGGTTTGACATTGTTTTGCCCAAGCCAAACCCAAATTGCAAATTAAGTTGCCTATGCCCATAAAAAAGTCAGGTTGGTTTGAACCTGCCAAGTTGTAGCCCTAGAAATAATAATGAACTAATCAACCATATCCTTCATTGTGGCATAGTGGGAAGTTTATGGCTACTAGTTTTTATGCCCTTTGGAGTCACTTTGAGAATGTCAAGGTTGGTTAGAAAGTTTTTGTGAGGGTGGCTTGGAAGTTTTTGGGTAAAGAAAAGAAAGTATGAAGAATGATTTTGCTTTGTTTGCTTTCAGGAATTTCACAATAGCAGAATTGTAAGGCCTTCAAGAGGATGGAGCTCAAGCTTTGAAAGACACATTGTTCATTCCTTATTTATGTGTTCTAGAGGTTGCTTGGAACTTGATAGTTTCTCTTTCTTTTCCTTTATTGATTGTATAAGATCCAACTCTCTTTTTTGTTTTCTTTGTAGGTTTTTAGCAACACTTGTGTATTCCTGGCATACTAGGGATGCTCTTCCCTCTTCCCTCTTCCCTCCTTTTTGATTGGCTCGTGTCGGTATATACTCACTCTTTGTCTACATATATATAAGGATAGAAAAGACCATACCTGTGGATTGGAAGCATAACTTGTAAGCTTCTCAGAGAGGGCCTCAAGTCCACCAGCTTCCATCACAGTGATTTTGCTCTTTGCATGAAACGAACAAATTATTGATATCAACCACAAAGCAACAGTGCCCCCCAAGACAGTGGCTGGGTCAGGAACCTCAAACTCAATCCCTTCCTGAAACGCAGTTCTTTCCATAAATCCTCTAGGAGTTCTCACTTCAATTTCTAGAGAGGAACAACTAGAATTCTGCTTCATCATATCAACCAAAGCATATATAAGAGGTCTTAAATATCCTGATACATCAAGTGCATCCATTGCAGCCTGTTTATGTTCCTTAGCAGCACAAATGAGTAAGGCAGTTCCTCCAACTCTTACTTCTAAACTGGATGAATTCATTATTCTATTAGCAAGTGAACCAATGGATCTTGATTGTGCAACCAAAAGATCACCAAGCACAACTGGTTGATCCCCACAAAGCCTAGATAGAATTTCTATTGCCTTATCTTGCACCAGAGGAGGTCCCTCAGCCAGGCAGCGCACAAGGGACTCCAAGCTTGAGGGGACTTCAGCAAGAGCAGACCAAGGAGAATAAGTGAAGTTCACACTCTGCTTCATCCTAGCCAAGAGTGCAACCACTTCTAAAGCATCAGCAGCATCAGTCCCATCCAAATCCATTGAATTTAAGGAATCCACAAGTGCGAGAACAGCAAAACGGCACTGAGCATTTCCTGTGAGCACATCACCTACTGGAAAATGCTTCAGTAATTGATGAAGAGCACGTGACGCATTCTTCTTACCTTCTGAAGTGCCTTCTCCCAATACTCTTGTCAAAGCTGAAACAACATCTTCTTCAAGGGCTTCTGCAGCAATCTGGGGATCAGACAGAAGATTAGCCAATGCAGCAACTGCAGTCTCAGCAGCATCAATGGAAGAAGTTTTAGCCAACTTTATTAGAGGCTTGACATCTCCCTCTGCAATATAGGACATCTTGTTTGTAGCCTTAGCCTTGGTTGGACGTGAGAGAGCACCTAAGGCTCTAGCTGATTGAGTTGCAATAACTTGGGTTTTACTGGTCAAAAGCTTCATGCAAGGATGCACAATCTCATCAGTTGCAAGACTATCACAGATATCTTGTCTAGTGCTGAATAGATCGGCCAACACAGAAGCTGCATACTCTTGGGTTTCTTCATTTGAGGAGTTGAGAACCTGGACAAGAGATGTCAGCCCTTTATTGGCAGCAGAACCCTTATGCACTAGATCTTCATGTGATGCCATTGTCAGTACATGACCCAAAACTCTGATTATGTGGGCCTTAGAGCTTGGAGAATCTCCCAGGAGCAATGCTAATAATTGGTTAATGGTGGCAGAATCAGCTGTGCGAACAAGCTTTCCGAGAGCCATAGCTGAGGCTTCTTGTCCTTTCAATCCACCACTTTTTAGGAGCCATAAGAATGCTGGGACAGCTCCTGCACTCTCAACACAGGCACGGATGTCTTCACTGTGACAGCACAAATTCCACAAAACATGTGCTGCATCCTCCCTTGCCTTCTGAGATCCAATCTCTAGTAGCTGCACCAGAGGAGGAATCCCACCAGCAGCAGTGATAGCCCACTTGCTGTCATCAACCTGGTCAGTCAAGATTGCCAGCAACTGAACAGCATACTCTTGATGCTGTTCACTGGATAAGCCCAGTAATGATATGAGTAACTGAATTCCTTCCCTCATTCCAATTGCTTCCCAGAGCCCCACCCCATCACAGCATAAGCTCGTCAAAGCGAGTATGAGATACTCTTGTGCATCAGCAGCAGCCATTGTTATGAGTGCAATGAGCACTTTCTTTGCTTCAGCATGATTGATCCATCTTGAGAGATATTTGTTACTATACAGGCTGGCCAGAGCCTCTAGAACTCGCTCCTGAACCAGCTTATTGTCCCGGGGCTTTAGTAGCATTACTAGAATATCTTCAATCTGAGTCGCATCAAAAGGTTCTTCTTCGACACCAGATTGCTGCTCAAATACCATTAGAGAATAGGCAAGAGCTCCAATTATATCAGCAACTGGTGCGGCTAATCGGGGGGATTGGGAAAGTTCTCCAAGATACATTATTAAAGCAGACATCCCACCACAGATGTTCGCTAGAGCTCGTGTTGCATGCCCCTGTAGAGCTTGGCCACACTCCCCTTGCATGCACTCTTTAGATGGAGCAACTATAGCCCCAATGAGAACTGGCACACCATCTGCATCCACAACAGCTTTCTTAGCTCTGGTTGACTTTGAAGAAAGAGCCTCCAAAGCATCAGCAGCACTGGCACGGACAGAAATATCATTTTCCTGACCCAGGAGTCGAAGCAACGCCTTAACAGCTCCAGAATCTATTACTTTGGGGATGCTATCACTGAAAGCCAGCATCAGACGTGCCAAGAGAGAAGCAGCATTGGATTGTGCAGCAGCATTATCAGAATAAAGAAGCCCCACAATAATATCTACTCCTCCAGCCTCAAGTGTAGCTTTCCAATACCCATTCTTGTCACCACATAGATTCCTCAAAGCCCCAGTAACAAACCCCTCCACTACTTTGTCTTGCTTGTTCTTTGGATTGAGTTGGTCCCATAAGTTGGGTACTACACCTTCTGTAACAAATATTTTCATACCCACATGATCATCTGACAGTCCACCAGAGGAAACTTCATATAAAGCTTCTGCTGCAGCCTTCCTGGCTTCAGTGGATTCAGACTTTAAAAGTGCAAGTAATGGTGGAATGCAACCCCCTAGAAGCACCTTTAGTCGTAGATCTTCATCTTTACACAAAACACTAAGAGTGGCAGCCACATTAACTTTTGCCACAGGAGTGCCACTCCTGAGGACAGATATAAACAATGGCATTGCTTGAACATGGGTACCAATGAGTGTCCTTGCATCCTTTCTTGCTCTTGCAATACCTAGTAAACGGGCTGTAATAAGCTCTTTTTCATGTGGCGATGACATGTTGGCATGTAGCTGCTCAACAAAATGAGCAACTCTTGACATTGTACTCTCTGGATCATCCATTCCCGATATTCCATTGGATTCCCTGAAAGATCACCATTGATATTCATTGGTTTGGAATTAAGCATTTATTTCCAAAAAACAGGTATAAATCTAGATCAATTTGAACATTCTAAAGGAGTCTTGAATCAATTGTAAGTTTATACACTTGACAGATCAATATAAATGGATCCACAAAACGAAGTTTGGAATTCACTTTCAACTTTGATTATTTATTTTTTTGTTTTTTTGTTTGTTTACTATCTTGTCAGGGTTGCAGCATAAATGCATGAAAATGTCTTTGGAAAAAAAGGCAAAAAAAAAAAAAGGGAGATTTATTACCATCAGTAATCAGTTACCACATTTCAAGAAATCAATTAAAGAGAACAACACTTACCTAGGCCGAGAAGGTGATGAGGATATGGGCTCCTGTGGTTCAGGGGAGGGAGACTTTGACATTCGCATCAATACTCCACTTAAGCTTTATTCTTGGAAGCCTATAAACCAAAGTAATTGATCAATTCTAGCATTTGCATCTATAAAAGATCTACACCAGAATCCAATCAGTTTTCTTGGAACCCTGACAAACCCCGTTTTCAAGTTTCACTTAAATAAGCTTGTCAAATTCTGAATGTCAAACCCTGATTCCTTGAATCCAAATTTCCCAAAATTAGTATTGGAAATCCAAAATACACATTCAATTTGCGCTTAGAAATAAAAAATGGTAATCAACAAATTTCCACTCTTCATTTTTAATATGCTTCTCCACCACAACTCCTAGAAATAAAATTACCCAAACCACAAGGAGACTCCAGAAGACTACCCAAACTGCAGATTTCTAATTTACAAACCACTATATTTACAAACCCAATTCTAGACGATGCCCAAATTGCAAGCCAATCAATTTAAACAAAGCATATAAAATAAGCAACAATTCTACCATTAAAATACAAAATATTCACAATGAACCCGTGATTAAAAAAAATGATCAAATTAAATGAAAAACTCATACCTCAGCCAGCAATGCAAATGCCCGAGAACTCCCTCCTCAGAATTAACCCAAAATCCACTTCCGCGGCCCGAGAAACATCACACCCTCAGTTCCACCGCATCCAATCCAATTATCCAAAGAATTTTATGAAACCAATCGGCGATACACCACAAGCTGACACACTAACGTTCCCAACTATTAAAGCCACACCCTGTACATACAACGAAGAGATCAAAATTGTACAAACCAGATCTCCATATACACATAAAAATAAAGAAACAAAATAAAATTACATAAAATCTAACCGTTAAGATGAGAGTAATTTCCAAATAAATCAAATATAACAAAAATGAACAGAGTATGAGGATCAGATCAGAACGGCATTACAGAAACTAGGGCTAGAGAAACGTCATTTTCTTAACTGCCTCTGAAATTATACCCAACAAAAAACACACCCACACATACCCAAAAGTAATCAAAAGAGAACTCCGGCAAATGAAAAATGCGACACCTGAAAACAGAGTGCCGTACACGAACTCCAGATCGGAGGTCTGTCAATGGAGGAGAGAGAAAGTAGAGAGAGAGTCCGCGTCTTTTCGTTTCCTTTCTACGTGTGAGAGTTTTCTCTCTCCTTCTCCCCTCTCTCTTCTGTCTTTTCTATTTTTTGATTTGATTTTCGTTTTATTTTTTATTTATTTATTTAGTATATTAATAATTAATAATATTAAAAAAAAAAAAAAAAAAAAACTGTCAATCGTGGGTGTCGAAGAGCAGTGGCGCGTAATTCGGAGTGAGTGCGGAGGACAACTTCTCCGATTGGCCGATGCGTTTTTTAACTACTTTTCTTGGTACTCGGGCATATCTTTCTATTCTCCCTCCCTTTTTCCCTTCTTCCACTCCCCTCCCCGATAACCTAACTTACCAAACAACTCATTTCTGTCGTTTTTAGGAGTGGAGAAGAACAAGAGATGGAGTGGAAGATGGAAATCTGATCTCTGAAATCGGCTTTAAATGTAATGCGTAAAAATCATAACTGCTCTCGCTCTTCTAGATATGGAATTCCCCATCCACTTCACTCTCTCACCTTCCCGCCTCCGGTAAAACCTGCCCAAGCCAATCGGGCCAATCCAAGATCATGGGAAAAATATAAAAATAATAAAATAAAATAAAATAACTGAAAACAGTTTTTTTTTTTTATAAAAACAGAAAATTAAATTAAATTTTTTATTAACCGAAAAAAAGGATATTTAAGGAAACTGTGGATATTTTATTATGTTTGTTGAGATTTTTTTGTGATATAATTGGATGTAAAGGTTTGACACGGTAAATATGATAATACTATAATTATGTGTTCACGTGATATAGTGGTAAAGATATAATGTGGTAAAAAGAAAAAATAGTGGAAAATAAAAAATATATTTTCTTTTAACATTATTATCTTTAAAATAATAATAATTATTATATTTTTCTTATTTGTATAATTAAAATAAAATATTTAAGAATTGATCGTAAAATAAAACCTAAACCAACCAAAAAAAGATTGAGGTAATAAGCCTTTTACATATTTTTATAGTAAAATTAATTAAATACTTAAAAAGGCTACTTTTTAAAGGAAAGTCGTCAGACAAATAAACTTTACATGGAAAAGTTATTAGAATAAGGTTTATTTCATATTTCGTCTTTTTTTTAACTATTATTATTATTATGGCTCCTAACTCATAAAAGAAAGAAGAGCTCATCTTGTTTCTTGGTTGAATACCTTCCCTTTTGATTACTTTCCCTCTATGTATAACCCTGAAACCATTGGATTTCTAAAAAAGGATTATTGATCTTTAATTTTTTTTTAGGAATCCTTAATGAATGCCTGCGAATGATTGATTTTAAAAAAAATTTAATCCTTGGTTTTGTATGAGCAAATGAGAAATAGAACCATTTTATTTAATTCATTTTCAATTAGGGATGACAATGAGATGAGTTTTTTCAGATATCCGCCCCGTTCTTAATAGGACAAGTTTTAGATTTTTTTAAAGCCCGATATGGGTTTGGGTATTACTTTGTCTTACCCCGTCCCACTTCAAATATTATAATTAGTTTGAATAAACGGGACAAAGTTATGATGAGGGTGACCAGTCCTAAACTCATCCCGTTGTCATCTTTATTCTCAATAGTCATGAGATGATCATTTTAGGATGATTATTTTGACCAAAATAATGTGCTTACATGCATTCATATGAAAATAATTATAAAATAGCAATCCTCTAAAAATAATTTAAATATCATACACTCACTAATTCAATGTAATACATAGAATAGTCAATAGTAGTATTTATGTTGTTAAAATATGGTACCTAAATAATTAAATGTACTACTTTTAATATAAAAAAATACATGAAAATGCTCATTATTTTTAGATAATTACTTGAATTTTTATTTTATGATTTTTTTCATATAAGTGTATAGAAAATACTTTTCCGTAGTTTTCTTTTCATAATTTAATCATTTGTAATATATTGAAAATTTGACGAATTAAACACTAAAAATAAATAAATAAAAAATATTGGGGAGAAAAAAATTAAAAATCCCCACCATGTCACGGAGCTAGTGGATGCAATTAAGATAATTGTCTTTCTCACCATAAACACAAAAGAGACACACTCATATGCAGCACCTGACATTATTTTGTTTTATTATTCTTGAGATTTATTTTATTATTCTGTATTTGACTGAAAAAATATATAAATAAATCCCAATAGACTTATGTCTGTCAATTATATAATATGCTATCATCATTATTATAATCCGATTTCATTAAATTGCTAAATTATAAGATTTTATCACTAAACTATAGTCTATACCCATTAAAAAATAAATATATAGATCTGGAGTCGGTCCACTGTAGTCAAAGTTTTGAGAGTGGGTCCACTGCGGGACATCATCATAAAAATCAGTCCATATTCCACCATGAAAAGTCTTGATATTCCACTGCTGTGGGTCAGATTTATTTATAGAATATAGGGTATGATCTGTAGATTTGGATGAAGATTGGGCATTTAATAATGAGACGTGGATTGAAAGATGGTAGATTATAAAAGTTTTTTTTTTTTTTTAATTTGGCAACAAATATTTTTTAAAACAAAATTTTTTATCTGATTGGCGGATTTGTATCCAACTGCCACATTGAGATGGAGGCAGAGGTGGATGGAAAAATATTTACTCCTGTTGCAGGGCACCAACCACCTCAAGTTGAAAATTTCAATTGCTTTTAGGCTTTTAGCGGTATTTCTAATCCAAGTGTTTTAAGGAGACTTGTTGACTGTTTTTTAAAAGTGTTTATAGCTCTAAAAATACATTTCTAACAATATTTTGAAAAATAATTTAAAAAATTTATAAAAATAATTGAAGTGTTTTTTTAGAGAAGCAGTTGTAGGTGATTTTCTAATATTACAAAGTGATTTTTCAAAATTTAAAAAGTGTTTCCAAAATTTTATCAAATACTAATAGTTTGTTTCATAATTATTTTAGAAAGTGTTTTTAATTTTTATAATACTTAAAATTTTATACAATTGGGGTATTATAAAGATTATAAATATTTTATAAAATTAATGTCAAACATACTTTTTAAATATATTTGACAATATTCCTACGCGCTTGTAATGAAAGTGTTTTCTTTAAAATTGTTTTTAAAATAATCATCTATCACACATTTTTATAAAAAACATTATAAGTAATTTTTCAACACTATAAGTGGTTTTTATTTTTTTTAAGTGTTTCATAAAATATGTCAAACAATTAGAGGGTATTTGTTTTTTTAGTTTTTTGTTAAAAGTAATTTGCTTCATATTTTAGATAATTTATTATTTATTTTTATGATTTATTATAAACTTTGTGTTGAATAAAAAAAGTCAAAATATTTTACTTTTTATAAAAAAAAAATGATGATTTTTCTTTACTTTTTAATGTTTAATATAAGTAATATTATAAAAACAAATAGTCTAAAACTTAACATTATTAGGCATTAAAATTATATTTTGAATTAAGTAAGCAAAAAAAAACCTCCTAAAATATCTTGAAACGTTTTTAAATTAAATATCTTGAAACGTTCCTAAAATTAAATAGTTCCAAACAATTTGGTAGTATTTTAGCATGCCATGTGATTTTAGGAAATATTTTAAATTTAAAAAGAGCTTTTAAAAAAAAAATAAAAAAGTGCATTTAGTAGTAATTTTAAAAAAAGTTTATAATTTTTTTAATACGTTGTTAAATTAAAAATATTTCCTAAAATCAATACCGTAATCTCAAATCTTTAACTAATTAATAATAATTTTGACACATGGCATGTTATTTACTTTGAATTGTTTGGAACTATTTAAATTTTTTTTTATTAAAAAATAACTATTTCCTAAATTCAATATGAAAATAGTTTTTTGAAAACTTATTCGGATAATAAGATGATTATTCGGAAAATAGTGTTTGGTACATCAGAATAGGGAATGGAAATAATATTTTGTTTCCTTTCCTATTTCTTAGTGGAATGGAATGAATTTGATGATTCCATTTCTAGCATTTGGATGAACTTAGGAATGTAAGATTGGAATGATTATATGTTTCCATTCCAATGTTTGATAATAATAGGAATGGAAATGAAAAAGAAATAAATTTACAATAATATCCTTACATATAATTTAAAATATTTTTTTATTTTTACTTTTATTTTTAAAAAATAAAATTTGAGAGGTTTTTTGTTATTAAATAATAAGACTAAAAAAAAATATATATATACTCAATAAATAAAAAATTAACCATAAAAAATCGTATAACCCTAATGCACAAATATTCAATTATTATTTTTATTTACTAGGAAAAGAAGACGCCGATAATAATAAACAAAGGGGAAAAAAAAACCAAACGTTTTGTTTTTGTTTGTTTTTTTCTTTTTATTTTTTTCCTAACCATTAAAAATTTTCAATATTGTAAACACGTGAAATCGAAAAATCTTTTTCCAACCATTTCAATTTTTCTCTCCAGTTTCCATTAATACAAGATAAAGAAACATCAAAGATTCCAAACATAAATTAATAAAAAAAAAAATTAATCGATTTATAGAGAAGAAGAAACACATATAAAGAAGTAGAAGAAGAAAGAGAAAATAAGGTAAACCTGATCGAAGATGTAGAAGGGAGTTTTCAGAACCTAGTTGCAGCAAACAATGACTAATCCTATATCCAACAATCAAAATCAACATCCAAAACCCTATAAATTAGAAATTGATTTTTTTTTTTTAAATATCGTGGAAGGTTTAATTGATTCAATTTGGAAGAATCACTTGTTGCAGAGAATTGGATGATGAGTGGGTCTCTAGCTTTGCAAAGAAGATAAGAAGTGGGTTTGTCAGCTCTACCATACCATATTTGTAGTGCATTGAGGACCCCTGCGGGGGGAGAAGCAATTATTATTATTGATTTTATTGGGTGATGCAGACGCTAACTGAACCATAATTACAACGCATTGGTTGGCTAATGGGAGGATGTGGTTGGATGTCTTCTGATCCCACGTCTGAATTGGTAAAAGCTCACCTTCCTTATTCCTAAACCCCGGCGTATCGGGGATCGAAAATACTAGTTTCGACTGCAAATCAACATTTCCAAATTCCTTATCCTCTGGGGATAAACATCGGGTTTGAAGAACAAAATAAGAAGGTAAAATAGTAATTTAGGTTATTTTATATTATCAAATAGGTTTAATGAATCAGAATACCACCTACTTTTAATGAATGCAAATCCGACTCATAAGTTAGATTTGATTTCTGCCGGAATAATTTTTTATTTCATTTCCGCCTTCTTAACATTTATCCAAACATAGGAATAAGGGATAAAAGGAATGAGATGTCTATTCCCACTCCCTATTCCCGTGTACCAAACACCCCCTATAAATATAAAATTGTTTGGAACTATTTAATTTTTTTTTATTAAAAAATAACTATTTCCTAAATTCAATATGAAAATAGTTTTTTGAAAACTTATTCGGATAATAAGATGATTATTAAGAATATATTTTAATAGTTTTTAATTATATTCATCTATTTCCTATGATTATTTTAAAAAATAATTATAAAACATAAAAAATAATTGAAAATGAAGAATTACAAATAAAAATTATTTTTAAGAAATATTTGTTTTTTCTAATAAAATGAATGGGACTTTAATAATTTTGTTAGTTATGCCCAAAAATGAAATGAAAATTTAAAATAATAAAAAATATAAGAAAATAAGGTGAAAAAAAAAATAAAGAACTAATCAAGGGTTTCACATAGCCTTTAGTTTTTGCAGCCACATTTGATCGAACATCATGTAATGCCTATGAAGTATCATTAATTATATTCATATTTTAAACATTTATTAATTTAATTTTTTAATTTTTTATTTATTTAAAATCTAAATAAATAATAAACTTAATGTCATTAAGCGTTTAATTTATTTGTTTATTATAAGTATCTGAAAATGTTGGATATTGTTTATGTCATCATGCTTTAGAAACATTTATAAAATTAATTATTATACATTTTTTTATTTTAGTTATAAAATTGGATAATTATTAGTATTTCTATTTATTTCATTACAAAAAAATATTAAAAAAAATTAGTAAGTTAAAATTTAGTTTCATAAGATGCATTGTGATATATATATATATATATGTATTTGTGATTGAAAGTATGTATTTCATAATTTTCATTATTGAAATTAATTTATTTTTTTTCAAAAATTTATTTTGGAAAATAATATTAAATTATAATTTTTTATTTTTCAGAATTAATTGACATTATTGATTATAGCGAATGCTTATATGTATATGAATTATGTTTTAGAGTTTTAATTAAAAGTTTTGTGCATTGAAAAAGGTTCATTTTGAAAATTTATTATAAATTAATTTCAAACAAAAAAAATTATGATTTTAATGCCCTTATTGTAATCTTAAATGAAAAATCTACAAAAATTTATGAAATTTAATTTTGTTGAAAATTGAATGAATTATGAGACAAAAATAGTTGTCACATGTATGATATATATATATATATATATATATATATATATATATATATATATATATATATATATTCTGTTTTAAAATCAACATAAGAAAAAGTGAGTTTTCATAAATTAATTTTAAAATAATTATAAAATAGAAATCCTCTAAAAATAATTAAAGTTTCATATATTCACCCGTTAAAAATAATACTTAGAATGGTAAAAAATAGTATTTATATCATTCAAAGATAGTATATTTGACTAAATAATATATAAAATACTAATTATTTTTATATAACTACTTGAAATTTGTATTTTATAAACTCGAATTCCTATTTTATGGTGATCAAAAAGTGTATTAAAATACTAATTATTTTTATATAACTGTTTGAAATTTGTATTTTATAAATTTTAGTTCTTATTTTGTGATTTTTTTTTATATGAGTATACAAAAACTCACTTTTCCCAAGTAAAATAATAATTAGCTCTAAAAAAGTTGTAATTATATCTTAAAGCAGCTTCACTGAATACTTGAAAAAAAAACAACCCTTTTAACCTTGATATAATAAAGAGTTGTTAGGACGATTATTTTGAGTATGCCTTTTCAGTTTCAAACTGTTTCCAATGCAACAAAATACAATAAATAAATGTAGAATACAATAATTTTATCTATTTAACACTCACATCGTATATTGTCATTTATAAATATTTCATGCTTTGTATGTACATGATATGTCTTAATAAGAAGTTGAAAGAATTTCAAAAACTAAAAGAAAATTTCATTAATGTTGATCTTGAATTGAAATATATATTTTTTTAATATATGCGAGAAGTTAATATAAAAAAATAAATAAAAAATTAAGACTTATTTTTAATATATTTTTTGTGAACCATTTTAAGTAATATGTAATTGTTGATTTTCGTGTAACAATTGAAAAATTAGAGAAAAACGAAAAGAAAAACACACAGATTTAACATGGTCGATAAATTGTCTAGGTTAACGAGACAGAGGAATAATATTTTCACTATATCTCAAATTAGAATTACATAAAATGATATTTAAACTAACTCTTAGGTAATGGAATTCCAAAAATACCCCTAAACCGTATCGAATGATTGATCGGCCTCAACAATAAAAATACAAACTTTAATGACAAATACCGGAATTGAGCAGAGTGATGACATTTACCGTTTTTTTCTCCATATGTCTTTCACTCAATACGAACCACATACTATAATAATAATTGAAGATATAAAAAAATATTGAAAAAATGTTTCATTTTTTATATTTGAGTTTTGAAAGAAAATTTAATTCTTAAAAATAATTAAAAAGTGAAGTTGCTATTTTATTCCTTTTGAAGACACAAAAGAGAAAGAAGAGACGGGTGTGGGGTGGGATGAAGTACTGAGGAAGAAGGAAAGAAATGGAATAAAGGAGAAGGTGTGGTTGAGTGGCCCATGACTTGTTTCAATTCTCAACATGTGGTTTTCAAATTATTTCTATATTTTTATTAGTCACATCACTATCAAACAAATTTATTTGTAGAGAAAGCTTATTAGGTTGTTTTGTTTTTCTGCATTTAAAATTAAATACATCCAAATTTGAATATGAAACTTGTGTCAGGACGTGTGATGTAAACACAAAACTGTTTTTAAGTCACACCGTTTTCTATTTTTAAAAACAAGAAATTATTTTTAAAAATTTATAATACTATTTAATCCTTATTTTTTGAAGATATTTTTAAATTTAAAGCGAAATAAAAAATAATTTTTAAAGAACAAATGAGAATTATTTTAACCAATTTTTGAAAACAAAATAAAATATGAACCTGTTTAATCATATTTTTTAAAACTTGTTTTTTAAATCACACTTTATGTTTTTAAAAACAAAATACTGTTTGGTCATATTCTCTATTTAAAATAAAAAAAAAAGTGAAATAAGTAATAATTTATAAAAAACAAATAGAAGTTATTTTTATGAGTTTTTAAAACCAAAAGAAAAATACGAGGCAAATTGACAATGTCTTCTAAAACTTATTTTAAAAAACTGTTTTTAACAAGAAGTTTCAAAAAACATGGTCAAGTGGCCCTTACTTTTCGGTTAAATATACTTTCTATTTTTTTTTTGTTTTTAAAATATTTTATATATATATATATATATATAAGAATAAAGAACAAAAGTATATTTATTTATCCAAACTGAATGATCAATCACCTTTCCTTGGATACATTTATCCAAACTGAAATTTATTCTTGATCTGCATGATCCAATTTTCATATATTTTAAACATGTCAAGTTCAACTAATTTCTTATCAAGTACTTTTATTAAATAAACACATTTTTAATGAAAACAGGCACGTGCTAACCACGTGAAAAGCTTGAACAACATGTTTGAGATGGTTGACGTGTGGAGTACTGGAGTTTCACACTGCAGCTCTGCGAAAGGGATAGATGAGAAGATTTATTCACAGCAACAAGACATGCATCTTTTTCAAGCATTGGGCTCCTCATGGGCTGGGGAGTATGATGTTTCATGTGTTCAGGGCCCACTTCAGCCCACATGCAGTCCATAATTGAGTGTCGACAGAAGAATATTTAATGGATCGGAGTGCAGTCTGGGCCCAGTGGGTCAACCTGTTTCTGAGCCACATGACATTGGAAATCGGGATTTTGTATTCTACTGACTACACATCCGCAAATGTCGTCTCAGCAAGTGTTCACTGAATAAAGATCTTAACCAGGCTGCCCAACTTGTCCATAGTGGGGATGGGCCAAAAGCCTGTATGGCCCATTTTGAACAAAGTCGGCCCATTTAGTGAGAGTGTAAATTTAAATGATTTAAATATAAAATCACCTACTTTAGAAGGAAAGAACTGGTACAAGTATTAGAATTTAGAAGGGGCCATGGACTCATGGGCCCCTGTCCCATCCCAGAATTTTCATGTATATACACACATCGACATATATACACGTTGTGGGGGTGATCACTGTGTATTATCATAGGCAAAATCTAACATGTACCGTCCGATCGCCGCAATCAACGGCCCAAAACACTTTGATACGCTTCAAGGTGGACCGAGTTACTCTAATTCCAATAACCTAACTGCTTGGTAGCCGCCAAACCTCTCGCACGTGCACACTCATGGACCTGAGTCTTCAGTCTCGTGTTACGATGCGGGAATCGCGTGCTACAGTGTCCACCGAAAGATAGTGTGTTGGCCTTTTGATGCGATGACAGATCAGAAGGGCTTCTGCAGGTACATGAACATGTCCTGCAATGGCGACATCTGATTATTCGGGAACTGAGACAAAAATGCGTTGTCAACTGTGGCATCCATGTAATTGTACGAAAAGTCCATGGGATTTTCCCACTCCTTCCACTTGGGCTCGCTCTGCACCTCCCTCTCGCACGTGAACTCCGGCGACACCACGTGCTCCGAACAGCTCGAGTCGGTGTGGAGGCGCGGCACCGAATCCGATGAGTCGAAGTACACCAAATCGTCCAGTGCCGCTGTCGCAGTTGGTGCCGTAGTCGACGGCGGCGGAGGTGGAGGCATCGCACCTGCCTTCCTGCTTAGAGCAAGAGGTCCAGGCTTTTGATCCTCAACATCGGAGCAATCTGATTTCCGGGCAGCGGTGTGTTGTTTCTCGACAATGCCCTTCTTGTTGTATATGCGGCACAGAACCCAATCGTCCAACTGCAAAACCGTGAGCGTTAGATCAGTGAAAGCTTGGAGCATGATATTTTTGTGAAATGAAATCAAGACCGTTAGGTTGTAATCTCAATCAAGGGTCTATCTTTCCTAATCTGGTCAGACGTCACAAATGGATAAGAAGGAATAATATGCGTATATAGAAAGCAATAATGCTTGATTAGCTTAAAACCTAATCAAATCTAAATACCATCTTAAATGACATTCATACGGTTTGTGTTGATCTACAAAGGGCCGGAATGGGCCACCATATTTCATCACCACACAGTTTTTCCAGTGGGACCTCGCTTCCACTCGGTCAAGAACTTCCTAAATCTAGCATAGGATACATCTCCACCCTCCACCCTCCACCGATTCGATGATCATAAAGACGCCCGTTTGACGTTGATAGTGATCATTAAGCGGACAGGGCCATCCTAATCTCAACCGAAGGATGGAGGAAAATACAAAGTCAAACTAAGTATTCAGTCCAAGATCTGACGGTTCATGATTTTTATTAAAAAGCCCATTTTAGCCCTAAAATATTGGTGAAGCGGTTCAAGGCTAAGTACCCTTAAGCTATTATTCTTCTTGCGAGCCGACCGGTCCACGTCTGCCAGCCGGTATTCATGCATAATCCAATTTGTCTTCTCTCCCCTGGGGGCTTTTCCGGCATAAAAAACCAAAGCCTTCTTAATCCCAACCGGCTTCGGATGCCCAATAGGCTTATCCGCTCCGGTGGCCTTCCAGTACCCTGTTCCCGCTGCCCGGTTCGGCCTTGAACCGTTCGGATATTTCCGATCTCTCGGCGAAAAGAAGTACCACTCTTTCTCTCCGTACAAGGCCATCTCTGTTCAAATCACCAAATCCCCCTTAAATAAAAATCCAAATTTTGGGAGTTCAGAAAAAAATAACAAAAAAATGAAAATAATAATAATTACCAGGAAGCTGCCAGGGATCGAATTTGTAGAGATCAATTTCGGCAATGATCGGCACGGCGATCGATTGCGATGCACATTTACGGCACAGATAGTGCATCACAAGCTCCTCATCCGTCGGATGGAACCTGAAGCCTGGAGGTAACTGCAACTCCGCTGTCATCTTAGCTTCTCTCTCCTTCCTCTCTTGAATGAATGTTTCTCCCTGACCTTTTTTTTCTCTTCTCTCACGGCTTTGCTCTGAGCCAAGACGGCGCTTGAAACTTAGACCGGAAGGGAGAGCGAGGAATTTATAGAGAAAAAGAGGACACGTGGCAGATGGGAACGGTGGTTATTAGAATACACGTGGGCGATAATATTTCTTCGGTTGTTCTAGGGGAATAGCCACCATTCTGACCGCAGCCGGACACGTGGCGGATTATGAAGTGTGAGTGTATGCGTGTCGAGAGCCCACACTCTGTGATTTAGTCACTGCTTGCGTCACCTGTTTTGGACGCACGTGCGAGTCATCTGGGGACCAACTGTCATGGGGAACCGTGTGCAGTCGACGGCTCCGCTTGGTTTTCCTCCTCTTTTCTCTTGGTCGCTGAGCCGACAGTTTAACGGTGGATTCAATGTCCACGTCATCGTGGAACATCCACGTGCGACGCTGATGTCAGCCGGTGCAAGTTAGTGGGAGCCTTCACGTGTGTCGTGAAACGTTAGACCTGGGTTTAGCCTGTGGGCCCCATATGGAAATAAATATATGCGCCGGTGACTTATTTTTCATAAAACCTTTTTTTTTTTTCAACCTTGTGGTTTGAAAAAAATGCAATTGTCAGTTATGACGGCGTTTAAATCGATTTTATCAATTTTTCATGTGCACGTTGAATTTAATTATTTGAGGTACTGGTTGGGTTGATAACGATTGTTTTCATTTATCTTATGGTCCAACATCCTGTTTAGGTCGTCTTTTAATCTAATTTAATGTATTTAAAAAAAAAAAGAAAATTAGAAACCAGGCAGATAAAATATTGTCAGAGTAAGACACTACCAGAGAAAAAAAAGGGCCACGTAGATACCACGTGTCCGTCTTGGTTTACAGAATGGTGGAAGCATTGAATGCTCAACATCATGCAAAGAAACGTCTAGACACGTCAAAACGGTTTGGCCTCAATAAATGACAGGTAAGCTGTGGTTGGGATAGTGACAATTTAAAATTAATACGATAAAATTAAATACTCATTAATTTATAATAAGATAGTTTTGATTATAGTACAGTTATTGTTAACAAAATAAAATAAAATAGAAAATAAATATTTACTTTATTAAATTCAAAATTTACGTAGAATTACATGTATAAAGGCAAAGGGGTCCAGCATGGATAACGTGAGGCTCTCTATGTCTGTTTGGGGTTAAAACTGGTAAAGGACAAAAAAAAAACAGAGGCCTACGTGGCAAGCACATAGCAAAAATTGTCGTTTGGTGGAAGCTCCGAGAGGGAAGCGGCCAAGGCGCCAAAAATGATGCTACTTCCACGCTTGCTTTCTCTAGTCCTCCAAAAAATGATTTGTCGTATGCATGATTAATACGTCCACCCAAGAAAATTTGAAAAAAGGCGTGGAATTATGAGTTTTCTACGTGGAATTATCTGTCTTTTACTTTCGGTGAAAGCTACTGCTGGGATTGAGTCTCTGCTGGCGTGGTTTCTATTAATTGACGCAACTCACGAATCACATTTTCGCCGTACCACAGTCGGGGGTTTTTTGGTCAATTCACCGTTATCGAATTCAATTTATTTCTTAATTTCCTCGTCAGCATGTAGTTTCCACGTTCGGCGCAGCTGGCGCCACGCCACGATGAGAGAAACCCAAGGAGCTGATCTAATCAAGAGTATTTTCAAATTTTAGAAACATTAAAAAAATAAAAAATAAAAAATCTACGCATGAGCACTATTCCTTAAATTACAGTGTAAAAACTAAAAACAATTTCTCTAAAAAGGAAAAATCATAAAAATTATACTGAATTTTAAATGAAAAATAAGAAACTAAAATAATTAATTTATTCCGAATTTTAAATCCTTTTACCCTATTTATTCATATTCAATGAGAATTTCTTTTTATTTCTATCATTTTACATTTATAATTACTTTTTAAAGTAAATATTTTGTAATTATTTTAGATGTTTAATAAATAAATTTAACGAGAGTAAATATTAATTAAACTTAATAAAGATGTTTATATTAATTTAATGATTTTAAAAAATATTTAAATCAATTTTATCAAACAATATTAATATTAAAGTAAAAATTAAGTGTTTAATTTTATTTTAGTAATTTAATAATAATTTAGATTAAAATTAACTTAAATCATTAAATAAAATGATTTTATAATTACCTCCATAAAGTGGTGCCATGAGCAAAATTATAAATTTAAAATTATTAAATTTTACAAATTAAAAATTTAACATTTTTAATTTCATATTACATTATTACAATTTGCATAGTAGGTCAATGGGTCAGCCCAATTGACTCGTAGGCAACAGGTCCTTGGGTTCTAGAAATTTTGGTAATTAGTTGGGTCAATGAGTCGCTAGGCTAATTTCGGACTTATCACTACAAATTTCATGCTTTTATTTATTTATTTTATGAATTGATTTTTTGGGTAGGTGGATTTTTTTTTTCAATTAAAATAAAGTAAGGTTTCAATTCCAAATTGAATGATTGAATTCTTAGTACTTTCAATGATATTTAAATTCTTTGATTCTAAACATTAAAATCATAAAAAAAAATTTGATGTATCGATATATCAAGAAAATGAAGTTTTTGATATTACATGAATAGTAATTTTATCGAGGGTAAAAAAATAAAAAATATATGTGATGAATTTAGTTTAATTATATAAATTTATTTTAAATTTATAAAAACTAAAGTTGATTGTTTTTTTTTTTAAATAATTATGAGACTACTGTAATTTAGGATTTAAAGTAGAATTCGTATTTTGAAAATACAAATTTAGTGTAAAAAAATCGAAAAGATGAATTAGGGTAAATTTGTCTTTTCAAAGTTTTGAAAAGGGAATTATTGTTTTTTTTAATTATCTAATATGTGTTTAATTTTTAAATTTTGAAAAATAAAAAACTATTTTTTTTTTGAAGTGGTGTAGGTGTTGAAACAGGTGTGACTCAGCATGCGATCCATCCCTCTATTATTTTAATACCAAAAGCATGAAAGCATAAGAAAATAAAAAAAACTTTAATAATAATAAAAATAGCACTTTAGTAAGACAAGAGAGATTAAGAATTAATTAAGAGGAAAGGAACTAAAATCATTGACTTTTAGGTGTGAACCCATACGAATGTGGCTCACAAACATCAAATCACTTAATTACTTACTCCTTAAAGCTTAAAGCTTAAAGAGAGAATTAGTGGGTGGGCGTGACTTCTCTGCTTTTTTTATTTTTTTAATATTATAATTAAATTAAGGTCACTTGTCTACCGTCTACGTGAATTGAACATTTACCTTTTACTTTTGTCTCTTTTGAATCACAATAATAATAACAATAATGATGATGGTGTTGGAGGCTGCACGCCTACGTCAACAAATCCCATGTTTCACCCCTCTTGTAATCGCGCCCACCAAGACTATGGGCTCGTCGTATTCTTTTATTTATTTATTTTTTAAATTTTAATTAATTTGAAATATTCTAGAAATTTATTTATTTATAGGAGAGTGTTATTTCACTGTTAAGAGTTTGAAACTTGTAATGAACTTCTGATTGAGACGGTGCAATATAATAAACCACTTGCACGCATACACGAGTGGAAAATTAAAATAAATAAATAAATAAATATGGTTCAACGACTAAATGATCACATCAATATTTAACAATCCATTGATAAAAAATAATGAGAAAAGTTACTGTGAAACCCTTGAAAAACTCTTATGACCACATTTAAAAAAAAATAAAATCCTAAATGATTAAATATAAACTCATCTATTGTTATATAAAAAAAATATATTTCTCATTGGCTAGTTCCACTTGAGTGAAATGCTACAAAACTGATTCAAATTTTACGATTCAACATGTTTTGATCAATTTTTTTTTTAATTTAATAAAAATATGCTAGTTTTTGAAGTTAAAATAAAATCATAGAAAATAATTTTTTTTGAAATTAATTGGTTGGAAATATGTAATTAATATAATGTTTAACATTATTATAATATTTTTACTTTTTTTTAATAAAAATTTTTTGTATATAATATTCTACTTAATAAGCATAATAAGTGGATATTCCAATTTATGATACATTGATACTATATGGATTATTTTCCAAGTTAACAATTCTTTTTTATTTACGACAATTTTTAAGATAATACATCTTTAAGTTTTTTATGTATATTAATTTAATATCTTATTTTATTTTTAAAATTAATTACACTATAGAAAACTAAGAGTTTATTTGAAAGTGATTTTAAGAAATACTTTTAGTTTAAACCATATTTTTGAAGAAAAAAAAGATATTTGGTAAAGTTTTTGAAGCATTTTTAAAAATTTGAAAAATTACTTATAGTGTTTTTTTGAGAAACATTTGGTGCTTATGTGGTAATTTTTTTTTTAATAGTTTTCTATTATTAAAAAAAAAAGGGAAAACATGATTTGACAACAAAAAATTATTTCATATTTTTTATTCTTAAGAATATTAAAATAGAATTTTTTAGAAAATATATTTTAATTGTTTTATATTATTTTTACTTGTATTTTGAAGGCTATTTTAAAAAATAATTATATAAATATCTAAAATGATTAAAAATAAAATACCAACCATAAAATTTATTTTAAAAATATATTTAAAAATATTAAAAACAGGTTAAAAATATTTTAGATTTTCAAATAAATTTTTATTTTACAAAACATCATACAACAATTTAAAAAAAAATATTTTTTAGAAATATTTTTGAACACAATTACCAAATAGACCCTTGATAAAAATGATTTTCCTAAAAACACTCTCTAATAAAATATTTTTATCAAAACACTTTGATTATAAACATTGTAAAAATATTCTAATAATAAAATAAGTGTACAATACATACAAAAGAAGAATACGTATACGTTTTGATATTCTAAGTGCACGCACTATGTATGAAAAAATTGTCACCACTCCACTTTAAAGTTATATTTTCAACCATATTAATTATCATACTGTAGTTACTTTTAATTTTTTCAATTCAAAGCACTTAGCTCCTCAATTAATTTAATTACTTTCCAAAACTATGATGTTATCTAGCAAAAGTAGCTAGTGCAAATTGCATGTGACTTGTGGTATCTTTCTATTAACAATTATTAATTATGATAATTTTTATTAATAAATATTAATTTATAAAAACTATATTATCTAGTGTACGACTTCAACGACTCATAAGATTGGCTAAAACTCTTGTTGCATCTCCACATGTTCCCCACCAACCAAAACTCAACTCTAGGCTTTCCAAAGTTCAAAATATGCTTATGCCCACTAAATCTGAAGGTTCCATTTTTTTCATTATTAGGGTTTAGCAAAACGGGTTTGTACTCGAAACCAGACCAATATATATATATTATTTTATTTTTAATCTATAGATTTTTTTGTGATATCTTATATCGGATAGAAAAGAAAGTTCTTGATGTTATATAAATATAAAATCATTTTAATTATATAGACATATTATTAAGCTGTAAGAACCCTTTTGGGTTGAGAGTAGATAATATCTACACAGTTGGGTACGGGTCATAACTGATCTTCTCAACCCTAGTGTGAGGGTTTGAAAGTTTGTTTGGCCCTATGCAATATGCTTATTTATTTGACCCCATAATTCTATGAAATAAAACAAGAAGTCATGAAGGGGTGTTTGTGATGTTCCACATCGGACATGAGAGAAAGTTCTTAACGCTATACAAGCTTAAGTATGAATTCCTCTTAATTATGTAGGTGTGTTTTAAAGTCGTGAGAGAACCCTTTTAAATTCAAAGTGGATAATATCCACGATGTAGGTCATTACTTTTGAGATAATCAAATTAAAAATAAAATAACATAAATTCATTCTAAATTAAAGTCATAATAAAAAATCATGTAAATGTGTTTTAAAATGGTGAGAAAATTCTTTTAAATTCAAAATGGATAATATCTATAATAAATTAAATTCATTATAAATTAGAGTTAATTAGAATCAAAATGTCAAGGTCTTGATGGTCTCTATTAATTATCAAAAACAATGTGCTACCAACTTCATATTTGGTCTATTCAACTGAAAACATACTTAAATTTCTATAAAATGTACATTATTTAGACCTAATTTCTCTCACAAATTATTAAAAAAAGAAATCATATGATACAAACAAGCTTATTATTTGAACGACCCACCAACCCTAATTCTATTCAAAAATTTTAATTCCATTCAAATTTTAACAACTTGTATATTTTGGGTCAACCTGCATATTCTACATATTGACTAAAGAAGGATTTGGGTCTTATAGCACTGAACTTCTACATTTTTTCCCAAAAAAAGAAATTTACTATCTTACGTGAAAAAAACCAGATTAAATGTGAAAACATAGGAATAATTGTGACAGGTGACAATAAAGTCGTGTCCCCCGACAGTAAAGTCAACAAAAACTTCGTGTAAAACGTTGTCAGCCGTAGATTCAAGTTTTCCCTTTCGGGGTTTTTGTTTTTTGTGACAAAATCTATGTTTCGCATGCATTGGCCTAGGCCCCATGGCATGTCTCTTTCCAATTGGATTTTTCCTAGATAAAGCAATGTATCATATTCAAATATGCAATTGGAACAAGTTGAGAATATGTTATATGGTGGAGGTGGATTCTAATTGAAGGCTGCCCAATGAAATATTCAACTTTAGATATTTTTTTTGTTTCAAAGATTTTATTTGTTTCATGTGGGTTTTCTTTTCTATGAATTGGATATTGTTAGTATGAACTCCCCCAGACGTAGGAGGCTGTGGTCATCTGGGTGGAAAGCTTGGATGATGACTTAGGTGGAACTGATCAAATTTGTGGGTTGTTGGTATTTTAGGCTTATCTTCTTAGTCAAAACCACAATCAACATTTTTTTTGGATATTCAACCACCATTTTTATAAGAAAAATTTTCCATGAAAAAGTCATAAAATGCTGCATCATCATTAATGAATGTTACAAATGGGCCTAGCCGTAAAAGTGAATTGAAATTTATATATATATATATATTATATAAACTTTATTAAGACATGCTTCAATTAGGTTAAAACGGTTAGACCTTATGAGAGTATGACACCTACAACTTTAAAATATATTTATAAAATGAAGAAACACCCGAATATACACACTTCTATTAACGGTTAAAGCATATTACATATGTAATTTTAAAATACGTTTATAAAATTAAGAGAAGTCTATATAAACGGTTGAAGCATATTACAACTATAACTTTAAAATACGTTTATAAGATTAAGAGAAGTCTGTATATATAGACTTCTAAAAACTCTCCCCGTGTTGCAACATATTAATTAAAGAGACAGAGACAATAAAGTTTATTTTCACGGTCAATTTATTGCATTTTTTGGTGTACATGAACATCTTCATTCAGCACACACACTTACACAAATCTTGACAATGGAAACCCAAACCATTATAAATTGAAGAGGTAGATAGAATGTTCTAGGGCAATGATGAAACCTCGGTGCTGCATATTGGGCATGTCTTCTTAATCTGAAGCCACTTGGTTATGCAATCTGCATGGTATGGATGTTCACAAGGAAGAGCCACGAGCTTCTCTTCTTCTTCATACTCAACTTGGCAAATCACACATCGATCTACCAGAGTTTTGGAGCGGAGAGAATGGCAAGTGTAAGGACGCAGGGAAGCGGAGATTTCCTCCATTGATAATCCTCTACTCTCTTCTCCGACAATCTCTCCTAAGGCAATCAACTCCTCGTAAGAAAGTTGGTCCGGGTCGATGTCGTCCTCCTCCATGTCTTGATCGCTGTTGCTGCCTTCTCCCTCCAAGAACTCTAGCCCCTCTTCCGTTTCATGGCTGTTGGGGAAGAAGTCATTGCTGTCATCATCGCTGTCCTCGTCATCGTCTGTTTCATCTGAGGAATCGCTTTCGAGCTCATCACTGTTGGTTTGGAATATCGTAGGGAGGAGAGTTGTGAAGGCCCTCCTCTCTTGCTCTTGCAGGGCTATTGCAAGGGCGAAATCGGAGGCGACTTGGTCGAGTTGGGTGAAGGCCACAATCCTGGATGCCCTTTTGGTCTCCTCATCATCACTGTCCATTGAAGAAAATTCGGAATAAGAGCAGAGTACTCCTTGGATCAATTGTATTAAGATATATGAGGGGAATGTTAAACCACCTTTCTTTGGAGAAGGTTTCTTTAAAGAGAAGGCAACTTTCATGCAAAGCAATGGAAAACAACTTCTCATTGATGACTACATTCCATATTCCTCATTCAATACTCTACCATACTTTTAGCCCCATTCATAGAGAAAGCAACGTCCATGCAAAAGCAATGGAAAACCATTTCTCCTCAAGTACAATATTCCATATTCCAAACTCAAAATTTTAATGTTTAGGCCAAGCCCCAATGCCTAAAATAATACAAACAACACATACAAAACTTATTTTTCGTCTCATGTAAGTATCCAAGATCTTCACCATCTTCGGCTCCGACGAATTGTGCCCTTGAAACTAAGGCCTTTTTGCACGAATTTCGATGTTTGTGTCACCCTAATGCCATGGAGTGTGTTAATGTAATTGTCATGCTTAATTGAGTTTCTTCTAGAACTGTTAACCGAGTCTCTGCTAATCCCTACTCGAATTTGATGACTTCTTGGCCTCAAGGACTTTCTTAAGTGACTTGCTCTATGATCCCTCCATCGCCGAGACGGTGGTCTTCTCACTTCCATAGGCCTATGTGCATTATATGAAAAGATTTCACTGTCACCTTCTCCATCACAACTTGAATCAGACACTTGAAAGTCTTTTATGTGTCCTCGGTTTGTCCTTTTGAGCCTTGGAAGCTTAACACACAAGAAAGTGCAGCAGTATTCCCATGCAGAGAAACATGAAATGAAGCATGCCCACACCATTTTGCAGAGGCTCCGGCCAATGCAATTGCAAATGCGCAGTTTGTAAAGTAGGTAGAAGAATAAGAGAACTGGAAATTGTCAAAGCAAACAAGGAGATCGCAGGTTTAGAGTTAAAACAAGGATAGACACATCGTACATGTGAAAGGCTGTTGGATGGGCCAACCTTCTCTGCCTATTAGCCCACCGGATCTCTGGGTTAATAGGACATCCCAGCCTGGATGGTCACATGTTTCATAACAACTGTGGGTGCCACCACTACTTAAATCCAAATCCTATCAAGATTTGCTGAAGAGGAATAAAAACGTTTTTTTTTTGGTAAAGCTTTTATTAATAATTCTGATCTTCAAATGTGACTCACCTATGTAGAGAAGAAAAGACACCATGGCTATCTTCAGCAGATTGGCAACGCAGAAATTTTCGATGTAACAGATGAAATCCCATGTTATTCCGCAAACCGAGCTATGCAATCATCCAAACCAAACATAACAAATATTTCAGCCATAATAACAAGAAAATTTAAAATAAATAGATAAATAAAAAACTTACCGTTCCATCATAATAAAACATAATATATTTAAGCTATGTTTGGTCCCGGAAAATCTAAGAGAAAATATAAGAAAAAAAAATATATAAAGGAAAAGTAGAAGAAAAGAAAAAGCAAAGAAAAATAAAAAAATAGATTAAAAGTCAATAAATTATTTTTATTTGTTATTTCAAATTTATTTCTTTTTTTAACTTATTGATGTAAAGATTAAATAATTTAAATATATATAAATTTTAATTATAATTTATTTATTTTTAATTTTTTCACATAAAAAAATTATTTTTCTTTATATATTTTTTATTCTTTCCTAACACAATTAGATTTTTTATGAAGGGCATGTACAGTTGTGCTATAAAAATTGACTGGTTATCTTTAAACCCTGGTGAACACTTTGGACTTGATTGTATAACACACTACTGAGGAAGATGTATTACCTGCAAGACTTTCCAGAAAGGAAATCGAGTGGAGAGCCAAACAGATCGCCGACAACTCTAGCGAACCCCGAAAAAAATGAACCTATTACATTCCCCATCTACTCAGGAAACTAATTTCCCTTGCGCCAAACAGCTGCTAGGACATCTACAGATACCGTTATACTCTCTGTGTGTTCAACTTCTACATGATAATCACCATCATGCAATCATAAGATCCTCTGGAAATGTTGGAAAAAGAAAATTGCACTAAATTAAATCAACCCTTACATGTGAGTATTTAAAATATTGGGAAACACATTTGGCCTTTTTCAAGTTGAGTAATGATATTGCTTTAATTTTGCTATGGGTTCGTGCCTGTCTTCCAGTTTCCAAATCATTATGGAAAAGAAGAAATAAAACCAACAAAGAAATGGACAAATCTGAAATTTAAATAGAAGTAAGTACCCAGAATTTGCATTAAGTACTGAATATGGGAAAGAGGCCTGGAAAGTTAAGATACATTGAAATTGAAAGCAAGTATGAGAGAGAAGTTACTCTGAACTTTGGAAGGGTTTTGCAAGAAAGGTAAGTGTATGATGGGTGTTGAGAACGGGGTAGAAGTTGGGGGGAGAAAGCGAGAGCCTCTTATTTTCAAAGTTATGAACATAACTGAAAGTGAAAGAGAGAGGAGAGACACATTTAACCGCCTTTCAAAGGTCCGTTTCACAGATCTGCTCCCCGGGGTGCACCCCATGTGCTTTCTTAACAAAATTTTTCCCTGTTCCGACAACAAGGCAAAGATGCCATTTTGACAATTTTTTTTTTTTTTTTAAAATAATATAATAAAACTTGGCCGTGAGCCCAACTTCTCAAGGAAGGGAGGAATGGGGTTTGTATAGGGCCCAATTCTTTACCAGAACCAAATTATCTCCTTCAAACTTCCCAACTTCAACACTAATCTCCATGCAATTTAAAATTTTAAACATCCAACATTTGGGTGGAAGAAAAATATCCACGCTAGATAAGACAACTGTGGTAAAGTTGATCAAATTTTATGAACCAACTGAAAGTATGTACAAACAAACTGAGCTCTTGATGGCCACCTTTTGGCCCTTCTCAAGACATGATGCTTTGAATACAGATCACCCATCAACAAATGGATCTCAAATAGCTTTGGGGAAAAATAAAAATTCAGACTAGCATGAATCATGGTATGGGTAGTTAAAGAAATCATCATGCAACTAAAGTTGTCCATTTTCAACATAATAAGTGTGGATAATGCTGGTTATAGTATTGCTACTTCAAGAAGGAAATGCAGGAGTACATGCCGCATGGTTGAAGTGAGAATCTTTCAATCAAACAACAATCTTTCAACCTCCCATGTAATAAATAAGAAAATGATGGCATATAGAATCACCAAATTCAAAGACAAAAGAAACAAGCAAGAAGGGGAAAGAATTACTCCTTTATCTCCACCTTTGGACAAGGATAGATGAAGCAAGAGGTACTTTAGTAAAACCAAACTGGTAAAAGATGACAATACTAATCTACATAAAAGATTGATGAGGAAGCATAATGTCAATAAGAGAGTATACCAGGAAAGACTGATAAAACAATGGCCAAATCCATGTAGTAACGTGTCTTTCTTGGAAGAAATATTCAATAGCATACAAATTTTATAAATCAAAAGGACCTATCCTTCCACTGGAATTGCTGGGGAGATGTGACTTTAAAATTTATCAGTTTACATCAATTAGAGCACTGCAGAAAAAGTCAGCACAAATCACTAAAGACATGATAACAGGTTTCCACTTCAAATGCAGGCCACAGATGGGAAGGAAGAAAACAGGTAACCAAATGCAGATATAGAAGGGGATCAACTATCAGCTCTGTGGAGAAAGGTCAATCCATCCTTCCTTTTAAGATGCTCTCCTTCACTTCAGTTGGTGTGCTGTAGCAATAGAAGCAGATTAAAATGGAACCAATTGACCATAAAAAAAAAATGTTGAAAATAATATACCCATCTGCTATCTTATTAATGTGAACTATTGTCGAATTTGGTTTAATTGGGAAAACAGTAAACGAAGTCGTGGAAAAAAAATTGAGAAAGCAAAAGCTGTAAAGCTACTAAATGGATAGGTATTTCCTTTGATGAATGAAAAGCCATCTAATGAAATAGTTAGAAAGTTCCAATTGGGAAGGACAGAGAAGTTTGCTAATTCTCCATTCAATTACCACCAACTCATCAGAAAAATAAATCAGTGTCAGATTGAATACACTTCCTCATTTCTGTTTTTAAAAAAATAAACAATTGTACTAACTTTTATATAAATACAAAAACTCTTGGAGACCTACAATAAAAAGGTAATAGTTTTTCATAATTGTTTTAAAAAAATTAAGGTATTCAAATTTTTTTACTATCTCAAATTTTAGAATTTTTTAAACTATTTAAAGATAGAAGTTAAGGCTATACTACAGAGTTCCACATTTTATATAAAAGTTATTACTACTTGCTATTTTCTTTTAATAGAAAAAAAAAAAAAAAGGAAGTGTATCCAAGTGAGACCTAAATAAGTCAATTTTGTAGAAGTTGAGTTTGATTAGCAGTAGTAAGATCAAGAGTTGTTCTCTTTTCCTACAATTCCAAGCAATCAAATGAAGCCACCATAAGGCTCCATTAGTGTTTGGGAGAAGTACTTTGGAAATGGCATTAGAGAAACCAACCCCCCCCCCCAACAACCACAACAAAAACCACCACTGCTGTGCTTGTAGGATGGGTTTATAAGAACCCCACACAATTCTTCAAAATGATGGAAACAGGCTTCAACAGGGGTAAATAGGCAATAGCATAACATACTTCATTCCCTTACTCTGTATTCAAACAGAGCAGACAAAACCCAGAAACTACTTTGGTTGTCAACAAGATGAAAAAAAGGAAAACTAAGGGCATGTTTGACAACTGTTTTAAGAATAGTTTTCTGTTTTTTAGAACAAAAAGATTGGAAAACATATTTTGCAACCAAAAATCTGTTTTTTGTTTTAAAAAACAGAAAATAAGGTGTTTTCATAGAACATCTTTTAATTGTTTTCACTTAATTTTTTAGAGTTGTTTTAAAAAATAATTATACAAACATGTATAAATGATTAAAAATAAAGCTCTAGACATAAAAATTATTTTAAAAACATATTTAAAAGTATTAAAAACAGGTTAAAAACACTTCAGATTCCCAAACATACTTTTGTTTTACAAAACATCAAAAAATAATTTTCGAAAACCGTTTTTAAAAACTATCTTAAAAAATAGTTACCAAACAAGGTCTAACTTGGAATCTTGAAACTTGGGTTTTTGAACGAATGGGACAAGAAAAGAAAATATTTTAAAATGCCAAAAAAAGAAGAAGAAGGGAAACCAACCTTAAAAATTCATCTCTCTGGACTAGCACACTTGGATTCCATTATTATCAAATTGATGGATAAAATACTAAGCTCAGAACATTATTATATTCTATGCAGTAGAAAGCAGAGCAAGAGAAGCTTACACAACATAGACATGTCCTCCCCAACCACTCAAGCAGTCACGATCTACTGATGAGAGCAGTGCTTGAGAGATGATCTCAAATAATTCCTCAGGTTCCTGAATAATAGTTAAAATGAAGAGTCAATGCAGCTGATCCCATTAGCTTGACATGGGAACGAAAGATGACTAAAAGGAGCATGCTGTATCTTAGCACAATAATTTTTAGTTGCGTAGCAAGAAAGAATTCCAAACCATGTAATCAGCTCAAAAGAAAAAGTCCTAACCACCTTTTCAATTTGGTTACTGGTGAATTGGAATGAAAACCCATAGTCTTTTGGTTTATTGTTTCAGGTTAAGCTGCATTTGGTAGCCAAGAAGCTATTTGCATTGGTTTGGTGTGGGTACATGCCTAGGTGTCTGATGATCCTTTACACCAACAAATTTTAGCATACAAGGTTTGGCTCAAAAAGATCTCAATAACAAGTATGAAAAATTGAACACAGCATAATAAAAGCAAAATAGATAAATAAATAAATAAATATCAATAAAAAACACAAATATCTTTGAGAAAAACTCTTCCTCTTTTCTCTTTTATCCCTACCTTTTCTTGTTTGATCTGTAAATATTTTTATAAAAGATCTCTTCCAGCAAACACTCTTTTTTCAGGCAATTATTTGCTAAGGAAGTTAAAAATACAGAAATAAGTGAATCAAAATCCAATAGCCAGATCCAAAGCAAAGGAGTATCTCATAAGGACTCATACCCACATCCATGTTGATATGGGTAAGCTTGGCGAAATCGGAGGATTCAGGTAGCATAGCCAAGAAAATCAACGTAATTTGCTTATGATGATGAGTTGTAGATTCTATTACATGAATTTGTAAGAACAAATCTTGTGTTTTAGTGAGTCAGCTATGTGTATCAAAGGAGTTGATAAAAAAAAAAAAAAACCAATTTGTTGCTATGAATTATTAAGCACAAATCCTTCCAAAAATACAAAGGATGATTTGAAGAGGGTAAATACTTAACAAGAGCAACCAAAAATTCTAACGGTTTTATATGGTTAATCCAGACGTTAGCATAAAATTTTCAAAATTTTCAGGTGGAAGTGACAAATTGCTTCCACTATACTCTCAGTAAAATAAAATCTTTGATTTAATCTAAGATTGTATATCATGGATATATCACTTCTTTTGAAAATCTGCTGTAACCTAAGAACCAATAAAAGGAGTATATCAGGGAAATCTAGCAAATTAAGAACGAGTTCCTTTTTTTCTACGTTCCTCATGCCTATATTTACTGACCAACATGTATAACTCAGATATGCTCAAGTATCCACATAGCATAAATGAAAATATAAACAGAATACCCTTTTTCCTAATAATAAAGCATAATCATAGATTATTATGTCACATGATGCAGAGAGATTCATATTTGTTTGTGACTTTTCAGACGCTCATACATGGGCAAAAAAAAACAGCATACCTCGAGACTCTGTAGAATCCAGATTGGAGTTATAGGGGATCTAAATCATGTCAGTCTACTTGAGACCAAGCTATCTGACATTAAGAACAAAATAAAAATAGAACTTTCTGCTCCTATTGCAGTTTCATTGGACAGCTTATTTGATTCATTTTTAACAAGCCCAGAGATCATATGACTTGAATGTGTTTCAGGAAAACACTAGTCACTAGACAGGTGAAAGTCCGTGATCGGATATTCCCAGTTAAGATTCCAACCAAGCAGATTCTGAACTTACCTTAAGAATCTGGTACTAGAATCCCATTTAGGCCCACAATCATAACATTAGGAAAATTGTAGTCAATAGATAAAACTGGGTGTCAGCCAAGGATTTACTCCTAGTTGAGTTCCCAATCCAGCCACTTCCCAATTCAAGTCAATATTCTTTTAGTCCTTGGATGGTCTATAGGAATGGAAGGACATAAGGATGCAAAAAAGCAAAGCTAACTTTTGGTGCAGAGCAGGACTAGTTGCCTGTTTTCAAGTCAAGCTTCACATCCCTATCTCTTTTCAGGATAGCATAATGAAGAGAGAGAGTTGTGAAACAACAATGAATATTAGCTGGTCAAGATTATTCAGGATGGAATTGGATCAAGGTGGCCTCCAAATTGATTAAAGCTTAGAGTGGTGAATAGAAACATGGTTTTACAGGTTTGCCCATGCATGGGTTTAGTTCCTTATGTAACTCGATATGCATTTCCAGGTCCAAGTACAACAAATTTTTCCATATGCCAAAGTACATCACTTCAAATCATCAACTACAACACTTTAAAAAGCTTAGTCAAGTCCTCATCACCCCCCACTCTATTTTACTAGTCAACTTCTCTTTTTAAGTGCTCCTTTTGACCGAGTTACTGAAGTGGTCATGACATTCCAACTGCCAACATCAACAGTCCATGATTCCATATGCTAAACTCAAACTTTGTTTGCCCAAACTTGGCTTTTTAAAATCTCAATCTTCAAATTTAAGCTTGAGCCTGATTTCTAAACATTGATGAGCAAGCTAATACAAGCCTATCTCATTATATTTACAAAAGGGAAAAAATAAAGTAAATATAAGGCTCTAATTTCAAGGATGCATATGTGAGTTCACACATTCTAGGCATATGGAACTTAACTTAAAAAAATAAAATAGGATTGCAATAGAAAATTAATTCAAGTTTAATATTGAGACAAACCATGTCGGGCTTGAACATGGCCTCGCAGGCACCGTAAAGAGACTCAGAGGCAGTACCAGCAACAACAAAATCTTTAGCAAGCTCCCTGGATGTGAGGAAGAAGAAAAATTAAAGAAAATTATGTAAAGCACCATAATGTCAATATCACCCAAAAAGAAAGCTTGGATCAACCTATAATCAGACAAAACACATCAAAATGTGAATTTATTTATTTATTTATTTTTGGGGGGTGGGGGCAGGTAAATAAACATGGATAAGATTATGCATGGTTCTAAATGCACTTTTTTTTTCTATAAGGGTTCTAAGTGCCCATGTTGTTAACTTTAGAATTTCTATAGTTCTATAGCATTTTCAAAGCATTATTATTAAACATTGAGCATGAATATCAACAAATATTGCATCGCATGACAAAATAAGCCATAAATTCCATGGGTATAAGACAACCTAGTACAAAGTCATTATCTTCCTCCTTTTGGTGCCATGTTGATCATGTACTTATGCACTTCCCGTTTCTTTCATAGGATAACCATTTTTTTTCTAGTTTTATCAAACTTAAAATGCAGTTTACAATCTTTAATTGTGGGATTCTTCTAACTAAAAATATGGATATGTAATAGATTCTTTCTTGCAAAACCTTGATGACAACCATTTACTACTTAGAAATCAAACTTTGACACAATATTCCAGCAATATTGTGAGAGGACTTGTCATAAATTGTAAATACACCCAAAAAACTCACTGTCACTAACATCCTACACATTTATGGGTCGAATTCATAATTTCATACTTGGGCCAACATAAACTATCAGCATTAAGTACATAAATTTCAACACATGCACCAGAAATTAGCACAAACAAGCTCAAATTGACTGCCAAAGTGTGTAAGCACACAGTTTTTCAAAGAACAACCAAATCTCCATCTAAAAAAAATTATAGAACAATTTTAAATTTTGGAGCTGCTGAGAATCCTCAGTATGCTGACACATGTACAACTCAGTATGCTGACATATGTACAACTATGAGTCCACGAGAAGGTTACACAAGCAAAGAAATTCAACATACTTGGCTCCAATTGAATCCATTGTGCAGATGAATGGCTTGTCTTCATCTCCCAATCCAGCAATAACAGGCTGGCAGAAGTAAGGACCAAACCTAAAAAAAAAACATTATAGTCAGAAATGCATATCATCTTCATTGAAATCATACAGACACCAAAGAAGACAGTGCTCATAAAGGGAGGGTGACAATGATGGCAATTTAACAGTGACAATACAAACGGTGGTGAAAAAGATATTAGTAGTGTTTATATCAACTTTAATTCTAAAGCCTTGCATAACAATGTAATGGACCAGCATAATCCTGCATGTAAGAGTCTTTAAGTACCCATTATCATATTAAATAGAATGGTTGCTTCATCTATGCAACAGCTAAAAGGTTATATTTATATACTTTTTGGGTTTGCAAAGTTTATTATCATGGTGTTCTGATCGATACTTAGCCATATCAGGGCTATGATAATCCATGTTCTTCTCTCTCACTAGTTAGTGGCTTGAAGGGACTTTTGGGTCTCTTGATCACCTTGTTGCGATTTGTTGACTGAGATTGAGTAAGCATCTTCATATTGGGTTGCACCACTTTGTGCATTTGGTATATTTGGAAGGAGAGGAATGTGATCATTCCTAACAAGGAGTCGGTTGTATTGAAATTTAAGGACATTCTTCTTTAGATCTCTCTTAGTTTCATGTATATCTTCAACTCCATCTGTTAGACTTTCCTTTTGGATATTGTAGAATGTTTTTCTTTTTGTTGAGCTCTCTCTCTCCTTAATTTGTTTGACCTTCTTGAAAATACCTCATTTAATTAAGCATCCAGTTTGTAAGTTTCAACCTAATGTAATATTCATTGAAAATTCACAGCTAAGTTGCTAAATTTTAGCAACATGTTTGATATATTGCATACTGATGTGAGTGCAAGCCTTGAATGCCCATATGCAGAACAACAAACACCAACATGCTTCTACATAGCACAGTTGATAGATAAGGGGAATCTTTGATAAATAGCATGCTTGAAACTTCCACATGGTATAGCATATCCAAAACAAGAGCGCAACCATAATAAGCATTTTATATTTTGTGACTGTTGTCTCATTTATAATTCACAAGTGTGAATGCAATACACATAACCACATATCCAAGTTATATTGCAAAACTCATCAATTTCTTTCCTTCACAAATGCAAAGAGCTTTGGCATAAATAAAATATACTAATGACATTTTTCCCCAAAACTCAAATAGAAGCATTTAAAGAATAATATAATTGGAACCCATTTAACCAAAGTCTTCAAATTATTAATTGAAATCTCGCACACTTTGATTCAATACCCTAAAGCATCTACATGTCAACTAACCATAAGTATGTGATAACAATACATCACAGTAGTACAAAAAGAAAAACCAGTAAATGTTGCATGATAAGTCCATTTCAAAATTCCAAACAGAAAAAAAAAATATGATAAACAAAAACTTCAGTAATAAGCGAGTAACCTTTTCTCATAAAGAATAGCAGATACAAGGCTTGCAAAGGTTTCGGGCTTCATATCCCTCTCCTCTCGAAGCTGATACAGTTTGTGCCGAAAAACAAGCCGTTGATATCTACACATCAAAATTTAAATTTTTAAAAAAATCCAGAAATAAAACAAAACAAAACAAAAAAATGAAGGCAAGGCGAGAGAGCAATCGGTGATTCATACAGAGTCTGAGCATCGGTAGCCAGTCCGGACAGACCAAGAAAAACCCGATCGTGGATCCTGTAAATTTTCTGAAAATCGGTAGCGACGGTCTGGAGCTGAACGCCGAACCGGCGATCGCTGGCGATTGCAAAGCAGTTCTTGCCAACCATGGCGATTAGCGCACTGCCATTGTACTCGAAGATCTGTGGATTTGGAACAGACAAATTAGGGTTTCTGAGTCAATGAGAAAAGGTAAAATAGAAGAGAAAGGGTTAGAAAGAGAAACCATACCGACATCGGTGACGATGAATATGCGACTGAGTTCCGAGAGACAAACTAAAATGCTTCGGGAGGGTCTTCCCTGAGAAAAAAGAAAGTATGTGTAGCTTGGGCGACACTCAATTCTTGAAACTTTGAACCGGGCGCCGGTTCGTGTTTGAACCCTTCATACATCAACCGGTTTCCCTGTTTTTTTTTTGTTTCCTTTTTTTCTCCCTTTTTTCTTTAACTTAATTTTTTCTTTTTCTTTCGTTTTTTAAGCCACTTTCATTTGATTTGAATGGCTTTTTGGTAATTAGAAAAAAAAAAAGCCCCCATTATTAAAATATTTCATTGGGTTTATTATATTAAAAATATTTCAAAGTATAAAATATTATGTGAGATTTTTTGTTCCATCTTCCAATGAAGAAACGAGACTTAATATTAATAAGTATTAATTTTAAAATGTTATCAAGTGCTAAATTGTTTATTTTTATTAATGTGTTGTATGTCAAATAAATTATGTTTATCTTTAAGGTAATTATCTTGTTTCTTTTTTTAATAATTAAATAAATATTTTAAATATATAATTTAATATATTTTTAAGAGGGATGTTAATTGAGTGATGGTTATTTTTTGGGCCGTATAAGATGCTCTCAATGTTCCATAAATTAAATACCTCTATTGCATTTAGAGACAAGAAAACAATTGCATTGATTGATTTTTTTAACTTCTTTATTTTTTTTTAAAGCTCCACCTTTAAGTGCAGTTAATCAAAACTTATAAATTCCTTACAATGCATTTGGTAGTGATTTTTTTGAAGTATTTTTAATATTTTTAGTACTTGAAAAATAAAAAATTTCAAGTGTTTAAAAAAACTAAAAACACTTTCTAAAATCACTATCAAATATACTCTTAGAACCCATTTGACAATTATTTTAGGAAGTGTTTATACTTTTTTTAACATTTAAAAATTTGTATCACTCGAGTATTAAAAATGTTAAAAACATTTTCTAAAATCACTACCAAATGTACTCTTAGTACACTTTTGAAATCCATCATAGTATTTAGGTATATTAAGCTATAGTTGTATTAAGATTGAGAGCATCAAAACCTACATTCTATTTATTATTTCTTTAGTAAAATAGACATTAAGGTGGTGTTTGTTTTTCGGCTAAATAAAAAAAAAAATCAAAATATTTAGTTTTTTCTATTAAACTAAAAGTAACTTGTTGATATCGTCCAAGATAACTAAATTGAACATATTGATAATAAGTTCATTTTAGTTATATTGAACGATGTCAATATGTTACTTTTAATTGAATATAAAAAGTCAAATATTTTGGTTTTTTCTATTTAGCAAAAAAAAAAACCAAACACCACCTAAGTTAGTTGAAAACTTAAAGAAGTTGTAGCGCTCGTTGGAGCTGGTGGGTCCAATTGTAAACATTAAAGGCTTGGGTTGAAGTATTGGATAGTGGAACCTTTACTTGTTAAGAAATTGATGAGAGTGGAACCAATTTTTCTTAAGGTTGTACTAATTTTTTTTTTTTTTTAAGAATGCGCTTAAAGTTACAAAATCCATTTCGGAGGTGGGGAGTAGCCTCCAATCCCTTCATGAGGGTTCCCAAACGAATATATGAACCATGAGATGGGAGAGAGGAGAGTATCCCTGAGAATTAATATACTTATTTTTCTTAAAAATGTACTCAAGGTTTCAAAGTTCGTTGACAGGTGGGAGAGGCCTTTCAATCACTTCTAATGGTCCCTAAAGGAATATATACACTCTTTTAGGAAGATAATGATGTTGGTTATCTTAAGAATAGATGTACCTATTTTTGTTAAGAAAGTACCTAAAGTTTTAAAGTTTGTTTCGGGTGGAAAAGGATTTCTAATCACTTTCCAATGATCCCCCAAAAAATATGTAGGCTATAATAAATGAGATAGGGGTCCAATTCCCCTAAAAATAAATGTACTTATTTTTGTGTTTTTGTGTGTGTGTGTGTGTGTGTTTTTTACTTATGAAATTAATATAAAACGTTAAATATAAAATTTTTTATGAAAAAAATACATTTTCTTTTATATTTTATGTCAATTAAAAAATTAAAGATTTTAAACAAACAAAAAGTTAGATCCACGATCAAATTAAGACCACAAGAAAAAAAGATAAAAACACCATCACTTACTTTAATTTTGATATGATAAATTTAAAATAAAATAAAGATAGTATAAATAATAACAAAATTATTACAAATATATTTTTACTTTTACATGAGATAAGATTTATAGAATAAATAAATGTTTGTATTTAACATTAATATAAAAAATCTTATATCATAAATCTCTAAATAATAAAATATAAATTTTAAATTTAAATATTAAACTATCAAATCAAATGTATTATTATAATTAAAATTTAAAATCATCAAGTACATTATTTGTGGGACAATATTTTCATTTTTTTCAATTATATGATTATGTTTTTAATTAATTTGCTATTACTAACCATTTATTATATATTATCATTTTAAGTTTAATATATTAAAAAAATAATTAAAATCAATAAACATGAAAAGATTAAAAAGTGGAAAAAATTGAAATTAAATAAATTTTATGAGAAATACATTAGCATATTAAAAGAAATGTCAAAGGAAAAATAAAAAAATAACAATAAGAAATAGAGGGAGGATATTTTTTAAAATTATTTCATAAAACATATTTATAAAAGGAAACTAAAAATACTAGTTATTGAAAAGTGATAAGAAAAAAAAATATTAAGAAAATTATTACTTTTCAATGTATTATATAAACATTGTTATTATTTTTTATTTTAAAAATATAAAATAAGATATATATTCAAATCAACACTTCTAACTTTATAATTTTCCTTTATTTATTTTTCTTTCATTTAATTTTTTTTTAATTTAAAGGTTTGGTTTCAAAAATTTTAAGAGAAGAAAATATAAAGAAAGGAAAAAAGAAGAAGAAAAATTTATAAAATTTTTATTTTGTTTAGTTTATTATGCAAAAGTTAAGAGAAAAAAATTAAATCGTTAATATGTGATTTTGGATACACTTTTTTTTTTTTTTTTTTTTTTAAAGGAAAATTACAATCACTTCCATATTTAAACTTGTTAAAAAAACATATCTTATTATCACATATTTAGGTTTCTTTTAAGAACATATGCTGAGCATGTCGCGTTCTCTTTTAAAATCTTAAATTTTGTTAATATCTTTGTTTATTATTATTTTTTTTTGAAAAATCATCTTTTTAAGACAAGTTATAGAGTTCTTATATTTTATATACAAGCTAATAGTAATTACCATCATTTTCTATTTTTAAAAATAAAACACAGAAGCATATTCAAACAAATATGAAAAAATGCACTTTTCTTAAACTTCATTCACCTTTATTTTTATTTTTATTTTTTAAATAAGAAGATGCTTTTTTTTTAAATAAAATATTATGAAAAATAATTAAAAATATGGAGAATATTTTGAATTTTTTTATATTATACATAACTATATGAGGAATTTTCGAAAAATAATTTTGTTTCTGAAAATAATTAAAAATTATGTTAGATAACTATTAAAAAAAAATTACCTATTGAGAACTATTTCAAAGTTATTGGTAAATAAACCCTTTGCATCCTTCCTCACATTTTTTTTGGTCCCATCCATTCCTATTATTTGGTTTTTCTAACCTTACTTATAAGGCCACATACTACCCATATAAATATTATTAATTCTAAACCAAAAAAACCCTCATATGTTTAGCTCATATTCATATAGCCCATTCATTTGATGTGAGACATCACATATAAACACAATGTCCACAATGAGACCTTCATCCAATGTGAGACATTACATGAAAACACAACGTCAACAATGTTCTCATTGTGGGGGTCCACACTACTCCTGGTCTAAAAAGGTTTTCACGGTTTTAAAACACACGTACATAATTAAGAGAAATTCATAATTATATAATACATAAAACTTTTTTATTTATCCGATTTGGAATATCACAATTACTTATAAAAATATATTGAATACCAAAAATAATTAAAAATAAAATAAAATAAGCATATTGTAGACCCTGTGAAGGTGAGGGCCCGGGGGAGAGTTTTAACTTCATTTTTTTCATTTTTCCATTGCATCTTTTTTTAAAGAGTGGGGGCCCCCCCTCTCTAGGTATGAAACCCGACTACCTTGGACGTTTGGCGAAGGAGAGTGGGCAGCCATGTTGGTAGGTGAACGAAGCCATGCTGCTGACTGAGGAACAGGGAAGCAGGTAATGGCTTCCTCAGAAAGATAGACCGGCTGCCAAAAAAAGGGAGAAAAAAAAAAAAAAGGGAAATGAAAATAGGGCAGAGGGAGCTGGAGGAAAGAAAAGGGAGAACAAAGCTGGTGGGGGGGTTGCGGAGCTTTTGGAACTGGTTTCCAAAGGAGACACAGCCAGCTCAAAGCAAAAACAAACTCTTTTAACAGGCAGATCAAAAGGTAAGTGTGAGCGGGGGCATCTCCATTTTCTTCATTACTTTATTTTGCTTTTCACTAGCTTCTTTACATTGTCTGGGTTGAGTGTGGACTTGAGGCTATGCTTTTGATCTACTTGTTGCTATTTGAGGTAATTATAGGCTGCTTGTTATTGTTTTATATCTGCTATTCCTTTGGATTTTGCTAAAAGATGATTTCACTCTATTGCCCATTTCCCACAAGCTTTTTTTTTTCTATCCTATACCCATTGTCTACCTTCACCACCTTTGATCACCATCCTCACCATCTATCATATCCATTGCCCAAAGCTCCTCTCAAAGCCTCCATCAGCATCCTGAAATTCACCTATCCGCGTCCACGAGGCCCATCATATCTCCTTCTATCACTACACTACCACTCATCCAACTAATCAATATCCATGTTTTTCCCATGCATTCCTCTCTCTACACCACACCACTCACCTTCACCCAATCCATGCACCACGGTTCCAAGCACGTCCCCTGCTCATCACCTTTTTTTTAGTTTCATACCCATCTTTCCATTCCACACCTACATCCATTTCTCTCTCTAGAATTATTCATACCCATTTTCTACACTTCATGCACCTCACCATCCTCTAATACCCGACCTGCCCATTTTTCATCTCACCACCTCTCCATATCTTCTCACCATTTCCTTCATTTTAACCTCCTTCTAACCTCCCAACATCCATGTGCATGGTACCACGTGAGAATGGTGGATAGGTAAGATGGTGGCTGCGTTGTGGAGTGGAGTTTGTTTTTTATTTCATGAAGAAAAATAGCTTTGTGGTGCTCTCGGTGGCTTTGTTTGAGACTTGCATGAAAAGTGGTTTTGGATGGCATTATTGTAATATGGGGGGTAGTCTAATGGCCTTCTTTAGTATATTGGCAGCATAGAGAATGGGTTGCTTTCCACTTTGGGCACGTGGGAAAGTCTTGCAAATGAAGACCATCCCAAGCCTTTTCTTTCACTATTTCTTTATATTTTAATATTGGGACAATTTTCTAACATTTCAAAATTTCAAAATTTCTTGTTTTTTTTATTAATTTAATTTTTCGAAATACCGTTCTCAAATAATCTTTCAAAAAATCCTACGTCCAAATTTAATTTTCAATCCCAAAATTTCCATTATTCAATTTCATTCGTTTAAATATTATGTTTATTAATTATTAATATTATTTCGTGTGTATTTATTTATCCTCTTTTAAAAATCTTATTCATTAAAGCCCAATTCTTCAAAAATTCTCATGTACTAATTTAATTTTTCAATCCTAGAAATTTCGTTATTCGTCTAAATTTTATTTTTGTTAATTAGAATTCTTATTCCATATCTATTTATTTATATAAGGTCCAATTCTCCGAAAATCCAATTTCTGAATTAAATTTTCAATTTCAAAAATTCCACTATTCACTTTCATCCGTTTAAATATTATTATTTATTATTATTATTATTATTATCCCATATTTATTTAATTATCTCATTTAAAAATTCAAATTATTCAAGTTCATTTATTCAAAAAATCTGATGTCCTAATTTAACTTTTAATCCCAAAAATTCCACTATTCATTTTTATTCGTTTAAATATTGTTTTCGTTAATCAGTATTATTATCTCATATTTATTTATTATTTTAAATCATTAAAATTCAATTCTTGAAAAATCTGACCGTCGAAATTAATTTTTAATCTCAAATATTCCACTATTCACGTTCATTCGTTTAAATATTATTCTCATTATTATTATTATCATTCCATTAATTTATTTTACAAATTCCAATAATTAAAGTTCAATTTTTCAAAATTCCGTTTTCCAAAGTTAATTTTCAATCTCAAAAATTCCACTATTCACATTAAGCTATTTAATGATTATTTTCGTTATTATTATTATCCCGTTCATTTATTTATTCACTTATTCATATATTTAAAATCTCATCTCCAAATAATTTCCCAAAATTTAAATCTCTAAATTCAATCTCCAATCTCTAAAATTCTATTTTTTTGCAATTATTTACCTAATCTTTATTATTTCATCATTATTATTATTCCATTCATTTATTTTTTCACTTATTTATTTATTAAAATTCCGTCTTTAAATAATTCTTCAAATTTCCGATTCCCAAATTTAGTTATCTGAAATTCCAATTCCTTTCAAATTTAATTTCTAAAATTCTCATTCTTATATTTAATTTCTAAAAATCCAATTTTCAAATAATCTCTAAGACTCCGATTTTCAAAATGAATTTCAAAAAACTAGTTTTCCTTTGAACAATTTTAATTTATGTTTGGTAACGCATGTGATATATTTCTTGCTCTATATTGTGCACTGACTTTGTTTTTATGATAGCGCATCGCTCGTTTGTGGTCCAGGTATGCATCCGTTCCTATTCTGGTCATTCTCTATGCATGTTCTGATTCTCATATGTACATAATCGACTCGAGTATCCATTGATTTTCCTATTGGTTGTCATGTCAGCTTCATTTTATTAGTAGAGATCCGACTTTAGGGACTTAAAGGGGTGCTACGGTCTGTACCGTACCTTCCCGATAAGTAACCTGACCCCCGAACCCGATCTGATTTTTCGCAAACCGCCTTTTCCAAAATAAATAGTCACACTTAGGTGGTGTTTGTTTTTTTGGCTTTTTGCTGAAAATCATTTAGTTTTAGAATTTAGGTTGTTTGTTTTTTTACTTTTTCATGACTTATTGTAAACTTTTTACTAAATAGAAAAATCCAAAATATGTAGCTTTTTCTAAATAGAAAAAATAACACAATGGTTTTTTTTACTTTTTAATACTTAATAGAAATAAAATACTACAAAAACAAACAACCTAATATTTAATACTATTAAGTATTAAGGTTCTATTTAGAATTAAGTAAAAAAACAAACACTACCTTAGGATTTTTCTTTCTTATTTTGTTTACCCTTTTAAAAATAAAACAAAAATAAGTGGCGACTTCAACTCATTTTCTTAATCAAATAAAAATCATCTTTCAAATTAAAAATGAGTTTTGTCATCGAGTGGGAAACGCATTGAGCCGAAATGCGGGGTCACACATATGCCCAAATTATAAAAATCTTCTACATATGCAATTATTGGATGAACCCATAAATTTTATCCACTATACGTCTCAAAATTGCAAACTCATTACCTCTATCTTAAGACAACGTTAAAGACAACGAGGAAGAGTAGTTGTTTGGATAAATTTTTCCAAACAAAATTATTATATAATTTAATAAAAAATGTTTTTTAATATATATTTTCTAAAAAAAAATCTTAAAAAATAAACCCCCACTTTAAAGGAAATATGAAATATCCATTCAAATCTCCTATGTCATATATCATACACAAAATCCTAATTATTTTGAATTAAAATTTATTTTATTTATTTTTTAAAATAAATATGTAACGTGCTTTCCTTTAATTTTTGCATGGCATAGCCGCACATGCACATTTATTAGTGCCAGTTGGGAAAACCAGATTCGGCTATAATATTATCACAAATGGTAGCTTGAAGCCTTATAATATTATCATATATTTCTTATGGGGAAATATTTGAACTATTATTTTACAACCATCTTGACTACAGAGTTTAAAATATGGTCAACTTCCGGTTCTGGAACTCTGGTTAATTTAATTTATTGGCTACGATTAAACGCAGCGTTTTATACGAGTCCACCACGCCAGCAGAGATGACCAAGAGAAGGTCAACTGGGTGATTTATCAATTACCATTAATAAAGATTGAAAGACTCTTTCACGTTTTCCTCTTAAAATTTGCAGGTTTTGTGCCGTGCTCTAAGATCCAGGTCAGGCTTTCTTTTGATTTTGGAACAAGATATCTGGGATTTAAATTTTAAAATATCTAAAAAATAAATAAAAAAAT